>NW_025900339.1:0-39415 GCF_022539505.1 Lolium rigidum
ATGGGGCCCGCGCCGGCCTATGGTGTGGGGCCCTCGTCAGACCTCCGACTCTGCCCTTCCGCCTACTTAAACTCTCCGTCGCGAAAACCCTATTACCGAGAGCCACGATACGGAAATAGTTCCAGAGACGCCGCCGCCGCCAATCCCATCTCGGGGGATTCAGGAGATCGCCTCCGACACCCTGCCGGAGAGGGGAATCATCTCCCGGAGGACTCTTCATCACCATGATCGCCTCCGGACTGATGTGTGAGTAGTTCATCCTTGGACTATGGGTCCATAGCAGTAGCTAGATGGTTGTCTTCTCCTCATTGTGCTATCATGTTAGATCTTGTGAGCTGCCTATCATGATCAAGATCATCTATTTGTAATGCTACATGTTGTGTTTGTTGGGCTCCGATGAATATGGAATACTATGTCAAGTTGATTATCAATCTATCATATATGTGTTGTTTATGTTCTTGCATACTCTCCGTTGCTAGTAGAGGCTCTGGCCAAGTTGATACTTGTAACTCCAAGAGGGAGTATTTATGCTCGATAGTGGGTTCATGTCTCCATTGAATCTGGGACAGTGGACGTGAAAGTTCTAAGGTTGTGGATGTGCTGTTGCCACTAGGGATAAAACATCAATGCTTTGTCTAAGGATATTTGTGTTGATTACATTACGCACCATACTTAATGCAATTGTCCGTTGTTTGCAACTTAATACTCGGAAGGGGTGCGGATGCTAACCTGAAGGTGGAATTTTTAGGCATAGATGCATGCTGGATAGCGGTCTATGTACTTTGTCGTAATGCCCTGATTAAATCTCATAGTAGTCATCGTGATAAGTATGTGCATGGTTATGCCCTCTCTATTTCTCAATTGCCCAACTGTAATTTGTTCACCCAACATGCTATTTATCTTATTGGAGAGACACTACTAGTGAACTGTGGACCCCGGTCCATTCTTTTACATCTGAAATACAATCTACTGCAAACTCTGTTCTTTACTGTTCTTCGCAAACAAACATAATTTTCCACACCATACGTTTAATCCTTTGTTTAAAGCAAGCCGGTGAGATTGACAACCTCACTGTTAAGTTGGGGCAAAGTATTGTGATTGTGTTGTGCAGGTTCCACGTTGGCGCCGGAATCCCTGGTGTTGCGCCGCACTACACTCCGTCACCAACAACCTTCACATGGCCCTTGACTCCTACTGGTTCGATAACCTTGGTTTCTTACTGAGGGAAAACTTGCTGCTGTACGCATCACACCTTCCTCTTGGGGTTCCCAACAAACGTGTATCTCACGCGCCATCAAGCAATTTTTCTGGCGCCGTTGCCGGGGATATCAAGACACGCTGCAAGGGGAGTCTCCCACATTCAATCTCTTTACTTTGTTTTTGTCTTGCTTTACTTTATTTTATTTACTGCTTTGTTTGCTCTCTATATCAAAAATACAAAAAAATTAGTTACTAGCTTTACTTTATTTACTGTCTTGTTTGCGTTCTCTATATTAAAAACACAAAAAAATTAGTTACTTGCATTTACTTTATTTAGTTTGCTTTATTTACTACTGCTAAAATGGGTACTCCTGAGAATACTAAGTTGTGTGACTTCACTAGCACAAATAATAATGATTTTATATGCACACCTATTGCTCCACCTGCTACTACAGCAGAATTTTATGAAATTAAACCTCCTTTACTAAATCTTGTTATGAGAGAGCAATTTTCTGGTGTTAGTTCTGATGATGCTGCTGCCCATCTTAATAATTTTGTTGAACTTTGTGAAATGCAAAAGTATAAGGATGTAGATGGTGACATTATAAAATTGAAATTGTTTCCTTTCTCCTTAAGAGGAAGAGCTAAAGATTGGTTTCTATCTTTGCCTAAGAATAGTATTGATTCATGGACTAAATGTAAGGATGCTTTCATCGGTAGATATTATCCTCCTGCTAAAATTATATCTTTGAGAAGTAGCATAATGAATTTTAAGCAATTGGATAATGAACATGTTGCCCAAGCATGGGAAAGAATGAAATCTTTGGTGAAGAATTGCCCTACCCATGGACTAACTACTTGGATGATCATCCAAACCTTCTATGCAGGATTGAATTTTTCTTCGCGGAACCTATTGGATTCAGCTGCTGGAGGTACTTTTATGTCCATCACCTTGGGGGCAGAAACAAAGCTTCTTGATGATATGATGATCAATTACTCTGAATGGCACACCGAAAGGGCTCCACAAGGTAAGAAGGTAAATTCTGTTGAAGAAACCTCCTCCTTGAGTGATAAGATTGATGTTATTATGTCTATGCTTGTGAATGGTAGATCTAATGTTGATCCTAATAATGTTCCTTTAGCTTCATTGGTTGCTCAATAAGAACATGTTGATGTGAACTTCATTAAAAGTAATAATTTCAACAACAATGCTTATAGGAATAATTCTGGTAACAACTATAGGCCATATCCTTCTAATAATGGTAATGGTTATGGTAATCCTTATGGTAATTCTTACAACAATAATAGGAGTGTACCCCCTGGTCTTGAAGCCATGCTTAAAGAATTTATTAGTACACAAACTGCTTTTAACAAATCTGTTGAAGAAAAGCTTGGTAAAATTGATATTCTTGCTTCTAAGGTTGATAGTCTTGTTGCTGATGTTGATCTTTTAAAATTGAAAGTTATGCCTAAAGAAGATAAAGATATTAAGTCATTTGCTACAGCAAACGCTATCCAAGTTCGAATTAATGAAAATATTAGATTGATGGCTGAATTGCATGCTAGGTGGGAAAGAGAAGAAAAACTAGCTAAAGAGAATAATGTAGCTAAAGTTTGGACTATTACCACCACTAGTAATATTGATGCTTCACATGTTGCTAAACCTCCTACTATCAATGGTAAAATAATTGGTGTTGGCAATGTTTCTACTCCTAGTGCAAAGCGTGCAAAATTGCCTGAAACTGCTAAAACTGCTGAAACTGTTTGTGATAAAACTGCTGAAATTTTTCAAAATATTGGGGACAATGATCCCATTGCTGAAGATCATAATGGTTTAGATTTTGATGATTGTCATATCTCTGAAGTTATTAAGTTCTTACAAAAACTTGCTAGAAGTCCTAATGCTAGTGCTATAAATTTGGCCTTTACAAAACATATTACAAATGCTCTCATTAAAGCTAGAGAAGATAAATTAAAACTTGAAACTTCTATCCCTAGGAAGTTAGAAGATGGTTGGGAGCCCATCATTAAGATGAAAGTCAATCATTTTGATTGTAATGCTTTATGTGATCTTGGTGCAAGTATTTCTGTTATGCCTAAGAAAATCTATGATATGCTTGACTTGCCACCATTGAAAAATTGTTATTTGGATGTTAATCTTGCTGATAATGCTATAAAGAAACCTTTGGGGAGGATTGATAATGTTCGCATTACGGTTAACAATAACCTTGTCCCCGTTGATTTTGTTGTCTTGGATATTGAATGCAATGCATCTTGTCCCATTATTTTGGGAAGACCTTTTCTTCGAACTGGTTGGTGCTATCATTGATATGAAGGAAGGGAATATTAAGTATCAATTTCCTCTCAAGAAAGGTATGGCACACTTCCCTAGAAAGAGAATGAAGTTACCTTATGATTCTATTATTAGAAGAAATTACGATGTTGATGCTTCATCTCTTGATAATACTTGATTCACACTTTACGCGCCTAGTCGAAAGGCGTTAAAGAAAAGCGCTTATGGGAGACAACCCATTATTTTACTTCTGCACTTTTGTTTTATATTTGAGTCTTGGAAGTTGTTACTACTGTAGCAACATCTCCTTATCTTTATTTTATTGCATTGTTGTGCCAAGTAAAGTCTTTGATAGTAAGGTTGAAACTAGAATTGGATTACTGCGCAGAAACAGATTTCTTGCTGTCACTAAATTGAGTAGCCCCGTCTGTAGGTAACTCAGAAAAATCTGCCAATTTACGTGCGTGATCCTCAGATATGTACGTAACTTTCATTCAATTTGAGCTTTTTCATCTGAGCAAGTTTAGTGCCCCTGAAAAATCCGTCTTTACGGACTGTTCTGTTTTGACAGATTCTGCCTTTTATCTCGCATTGCCTATTTTGCTATCTTGGATGGATTTCTTTGTTCCATTAACTTTCAGTAGCTTTGTGCAATGTCCAGAAGTGTTAAGAATGATTATGTCACCTCTGAATATGTGAATTTTCGATTATGCACTAACCCTCTAATGAGTTTGTTTTGAGTTTGGTGTGGAGGAAGTTTTCAAGGATCAAGAGAGGAGGATGATACAATATGATCAAGAAGAGTGAAAACTCTAAGCTTGGGGATGCCCCCCTGGTTCATCCCTGCATATTTCAAGAAGACTCAATCATCTAAGCTTGGGGATGCCCAAGGCACCCTTCTTCATCGACAACTTATCAGGTCACCTCTAGTGAAACTATATTTTTATTCCGTCACATCTTATGTACTTTACTTGGAGCGTCTGTATGTTTTTATTTTTGTTTTTGTTTGAATAAAATCGGATCCTAGCATTCTTTGTTTGGGAGAGAGATACGCTCCGCTATTTCATATGAACACTGGTGTTCTTAGCTTTACTTTTAATGTTCATGGCGAAGGTTGAAACTGCTTCGTTCATTGTTATTTGGTTGGAAACAGAAAATGCTTCATGTGGTAATTGGTATAATGTCTTGAATAATTTGATACTTGGCAATTGTTGTGCTCAAAAAGATCATGTTTAAGCTCTTGCATCATGTACTTTGTACCCATTAATGAAGAACTACCATAGATCTTGTTGAAAATTGGTTTGCATGACTGGTCTCTCTAAAGTCTAGATATTTTCTGGTTAAAGTGTTTGAACAACAAGGAGACAGTGTAGAGTCTTATAATGCTTGCAATATGTTCTTATGTAAGTTTTGCTGTACCGATTTATACTTGAGTTTGCTTCAAACAACCTTGCTAGCCAAAGCCTTGTATTGAGAGGGATTACTTCTCGTGCATCCAAATCCTTGAGCCAAAAACTATGCCATTTGTGTCCTCCATACCTACCTACTACATGGTATTTCTCTGCCATTCCAAAGTAAATTACTTGAGTGCTACCTTTAAAACTTCATTCCTTGTCTTTGCAATATATAGCTCATGGGAAAATAGCCTTAAAAACTATTGTGGTATTGAATATGTAGCTTATGTGTCTTATTTTTTATAAGTTGCTTGTTGAGCGGTAACCATATTTCTGGGGACGCCATCAACTATTACACCTTTGTTGAATATCATGTGAGTTGCTATGCATGTTCGTCTTTTCTGAAGTAAGGGTGATTTATCATGATCAAATGGTTTGAGTATGCATATTGTTAGAGAAGAACATTGGGCCGCTAACTAAAACCATGAATCATGGTGGAAGTTTCAGTTTGGACATCAATCCTCAATCTCTCATGAGAATATTATCTGTTGTTGAATGCTTATGCATTAAAAGAGGAGTCCATTATCTGTTGTCTATGTTGTCCCGGTATGGATGTCTTAAGTTGAGATCTATCAAAAACGAGAAATCAAATGCGATCTATCTCCTTGGACCTTTGTACAGGCGACATAGAGGTACCCCTTTGTGACACTTGGTTGAAACATATGTTATGCAATGATAATCCATGTAAATCCAAGCTAATTAGGACAAGGTGCGAGCACTATTGGTACTCTATGCATGAGGCTTGCAACTTATAGGATGTCTTATGCATAACACATATGAATTATTACTACCGTTGACAAAATTGTTTCTATGTTTTCAAAATGAAAAGCTCTAGCACAAAAATAGTAATCCATGCTTCCTCTCGCGAAGGGCCATTCTTTTACTTTATGTTGAGTCGGTTTACCTACTTCTTTCTCGTCTTAGAAGCAAACACTTGTGTCAACTGTGTGCATTGATTCCTACATACTTGCTTATGTGCATTCATCATATTACTTTGTGTTGACAATTATCCATGAGATAAACATGTTGAAGTTGAAAGCAACTGCTGAAACTTATATCTTCCTTTGTGTTGTTTCAAAACTTTCTACTAAGAATTTATTGCTTTATGAGTTAACTCCTGTGCAAGTCTTATAGATGCTTGTCTTGAAAGTACTATTCATGAAAAGTCTTTGCTATATGATTCAGTTGTTTAATCATTGTCTTTACCATTGCTTCGAATCACTTCATTCATCTCATATGCTTTACAATAGTATTGATCAAGATTATGATAGCATGTCACTTTAGAAATTATCCTTGTTATCGTTTACCTACTCGAGGGCGAGTAGGAACTAAGCTTAGGGATGCTTGATACGTCTCAAACGTATCTATAATTTCTTATGTTCCATGCTACTTTTATGACAATACTCACATGTTTTATACACACTTTACATCATTATTATGCATTTTCCGGCACTAACCTATTGACAAGATGCCGAAGCGCCGATTGCTTGTTTTCTCGCTGTTTTTGGTTTCAGAAATCCTACGGAGGAAATATTCTCGGAATTGGACGAAATCAACGCCCAGGGTCTTATTTTTCCACGGAGCTTCCAGAAGACCGAAGAGCATACGAAGTGGGGCCACGAGGGGCCGTAACCATAGGGCGGCGCGGCCAGCATGGGGTCCGCGCCGGCCTATGGTGTGGGGCCCTCGTCAGCCCTCTGCCCTTCCGCCTACTTAAACTCTCCGTCGCGAAAACCCTATTACCGAGAGCCACGATACGGAAATAGTTCCAGAGACGCCCGGCACCCTGCCGGAGAGGTGAATCATCTCCCGGAGGACTCTTCATCACCATGATCGCCTCCGGATTTATGTGTGAGTAGTTCATCCTTGGACTATGGGTCCATAGCAGTAGCTAGATGGTTGTCTTCTCCTCATTGTGCTATCATGTTAGATCTTGTGAGCTGCCTATCATGATCAAGATCATCTATTTGTAATGCTACATGTTGTGTTTGTTGGGATCCGATGAATATGGAATACTATGTCAAGTTGATTATCAATCTATCATATATGTGTTGTTTATGTTCTTGCATGCTCTCCGTTGCTAGTAGAGGCTCTGGCCAAGTTGATACTTGTAACTCCAAGAGGGAGTATTTATGCTCGATAGTGGGTTCATGCCTCCATTGAATGCTGGGACGAGTGATGAGAAAGTTCTAAGGTTGTGGATGTGCTGTTGCCACTAGGGATAAAACATCAATGCTTTGTCTAAGGATATTTGTGTTGATTACATTACGCACCATACTTAATGCAAGTGTCTGTTGTTTGCAACTTAATACTGGAAGGGGTGCGGATGCTAACCTGAAGGTGGACTTTTTAGGCATAGATGCATGCTGGATAGCGGTCTATGTACTTTGTCGTAATGCCCTCGTGATATGTATGTGCATGGTTATGCCCTCTCTATTTGTCAATTGCCCAACTGTAATTTGTTCACCCAACATGCTATTTATCTTATTGGAGAGACACCACTAGTGAACTGTGGACCTCGGTCCATTCTTTTACATCTGAAATACAATCTACTGCAAACTCTGTTATTTACTGTTCTTCGCAAACAAACATCATTTTCCACACCATACGTTTAATCCTTTGTTTACAACAAGCCGGTGAGATTGACAACCTCACTGTTAAGTTGGGGCAAAGTATTGTGATTGTGTTGTGCGGGTTCCACGTTGGCACCGGAATCCCCGGTGTTGCGCCGCACTACACTCCGTCACCAACAACCTTCACGTGGCCCTTGACTCCTACTGGTTCGATAACCTTGGTTTCTTACTGAGGGAAAACTTGCTGCTGTACGCATCACACCTTCCTCTTGGGGTTCCCAATAGACGGGTGTCTCACGCGCCATCAGGGGGGCCGCGAGGAGCCCACACCATAGGGGGGCGCGGGCCACCCCTTGGCCGCGCCACCAGGTGGGGACCCCACCTCGGGACTCCACCAACATCGCCCCTTCGCCTATATATGCTCCCTGACGCGAAAACCCTAAAACACCCGACGATATTCCACGAAGAGTTCCCTAGCCGCCGCCATCGTGAAGACAAGTTTCGGGGGACAGAAGTCTCTGTTCCGGCACGCCGCCGGGACGGGGAATTGCCCCCGGAGTCATCTCCATCGACACCACCGCCATCTTCATCGCCGTTGTCTGTCTCCCATGATGAGGAGGGAGTAGTTCTCCCCGAGAGCTGAGGGCTCTACCAGTAGCTATGTGGTTCATCTCTCTCTCCCATGGTGTGATCTTTATGTGATCATGAGCTTTGTATCACTATTAATCTATGTGCTACTCTAGTGATGTTATTAAATTAGTCTATTCCTCCTCCATGATGTAATGTTGACGAGTGTGTGCATCATGTAGTACTTGGCGTAGGTTATGATTGTAATCTCTTGTAGATTATGAAGTTAACTATTACTATGATAGTATTGATGTGATCTATTCCCCCTTTCATAGCTATTGTTGACAGTGTGTATGCTATGTTAGTACTCGGTCTAAATTGCAACCATCTATTATGCACTCTAGAGGTTACTTTAATATGAACTCTGGATTCACTCTCCACGGTGTGACGGTGACAGTGTGCGCATCGTGTGTGATTCCTTTATGAAGTTGTGGAGCTTGTTTACTCCGGCTTGAGGTGTGCTTTTATAGCCCTACACAATGAATGGTGTTTGTTATCCAACAAGAGAGTGTTTAAGAGTAGCATTTATTTATTCAGTTATGTGATCATTGTTGAGAGTGTCCACTAGTGAAAGTATGATCCCTAGGCCTTGTTTCTAAGCATTGAAACACCGTTTCCAACAAGTTCTGTTACATGTTCGCTTGCTGCCATTTTTATTTCAGATTACAATTACTACTTACAATCATCCATATTACTTGTATTTCATTATCTCTTCGCCGAACTAGTGCACCTATACATCTGATAAGTGTATTAGGTGTGTTGGGGACACAAGAGACTTCTTGTATCTTAATTGCAGGGTTGCTTGAGAGGGGTATCTTTGAACTCTACCTCCCTGAGTTCGATAAACCTTGGGTGATTCACTTAAGGGAAACTTGCTGCTGTTCTACAAACCTCTGCTCTTGGAGGTCAGGCTGCAAGCGGCAGCGGGCCGTCTGCGGCGCCGCGATTTAGGCCCAGTTAAACGCATCTGCTGTCACCCACGGATTCTTTTATAGAACAAACGGCGTATGCGGGCCGGCCCGAAGATGCCGCATATCGCAGCGAGAGAGCATATCGCAGAGAGCCATCACAGTTCTTCCTCGTTCGGCTCCCCCACTAGAGCGCCGCCACGACCACCATGGCCGCCATTCCTCCTCCGGCTCCGGGGGCCTCTCACTCTCCTTCAACTCCTTTACCACCTCCAGGGCCCCCCATCTTGGCCGATTCCTTGCCCCTTCCTCGATTCCCTCTCTCCAGTCAACATCCCCCAAGGTCAGTGACGGGAAGCCGAGGGCTATGCCGACGAACGGCGCCAAGCAAACTAGGTTTAGATGGCGGAGAACCACCTCCTGGAACGGACGGCGTGGGAAGGGTGGGCAGCCAAGAGATCGATGGCGGCGAACCAGAGCGTGGCAAGGACGGCGGCGGTGATGCCCAGATGCGCACAGATGCGGGCGGCGGGAAGCGGCCGGAGCGCAAGAAACCTAACGGGAGCTCCCTCGTCCCCACCATCATCAAGGTAGCGAAAAATTGCAGACTTTTTCTGTAGTTCATCTCATTTTATACGAGGCATTGTTCAGTGGTAACTAGCACAGGCATATGATACAATCTGGACAAATTAGCCATGGCTCTGTAGATATCCTATTGCTTGTTATTCGTTCTGGTGATACTACTTATAGCTACTTATAGCTACTGAATATATATTGATGCTAGCTGTTTCAGATTTTTTTGGCATGCAACCAGTTAACTGAATTTCGTAAGACGATGAAGTCTAGCAACATATGGGTAATTAAGATGGCTCCACTCTCCTCTAACGGCTCTGGCGACCACCATGGCGATTTTGATCCATCCGAGATCTAGATCTGTCTCCCCGGCAATTTCCCTGGATGGAGCAAGTTAATCCCTTCTCTCGATCCTTCTTCGATCGCGCACCGATTGGATTTCACGCATGGGCATCTTTTTCGTCAAAAGGTTCGTGAGTCATTCGCCACATCCTGTCAATCCTATTTCCTCCGAGTCCGGTTTTACCCCGGTGGTATCATTTGGACGGGCAAACTTCCCTCTTAATTGTCTCAATGTGAGTCTGGCATTATCATCTTGCCTTGGTGGATCTTATGAAGATCTAAGAGTATCTGTTGTTCGTGGGAGAGTTTTTGTCTTTGATGTCTGTTCGAAGGCAGTGGGGTTCTTGATCATGAAGAATAGAAAATTCTCTTGCAAAGAGTTCATCTGCTATTTTGATCTATGGAGTTCTGGTGGGCCAAATTGGCGCCGAGAAGAACTAGCATGGTACAGTGAACAGGATGATGAATGGACTCTAGTCCAAGGAAAAAATCATGTCAGATCTTATCAACAGTTCTGGCCTCAAAACAGAAGAATATATCATCATCGACCTCAGGCCAAGTTTCTCCCACAACTTCCTTATGATCGTCTGCGATCTAATCAAGGTAATCCTCGAGGTAACCCTCCTTTATCTGGTGCTAATCTAATTCCCATTGGACCTAGACAGAACCCAAGATCTATCCCTAGAACTGGTCATGATCGTGAATTCAGGGACGTGTCTGTTACTAGCGGGAACCTTATTTTGAATCTGCCCAGAAACTCTGATCAAGATATGATCGCTGCTAGGCCCAATTGTCCAGCCCATCTGAACAGCCCAGACACTAATCGCGAGATGCTACTGCGCCGCTCCGTCTCCTGCTTGCGCTGCCTCGCGCCAGGTCATTTAGCTAAAGATTGTACCAATCAATTCAGGTGTAGACTCTGCTATAATTATGGCCATATATCATTTAAATGCCTGAACAAAAGGAACAAATCTATATCTATCTGGAAAGTGGTTGATAAGCAAAAACAGAAACGGTGTTTCTCGGTCGATATATCCTCTCGCCTCCTCATCTTCCGCGGGGACGCGTAGCATAACACACGTTTCGGAACAACCGACAACACACGATCTCCCTCCCGCGATAGACCGTCGCCGCCATTGACGGGTGAAGAGCTGTCATCCATGGCGAACTATGATCGCGACCCTTTTCCGCATGTTCCCGCTGGTATGGTTGCTATCCCACCTGGTCCATTGCGTCGACGAGAGAGGGTATGTGGTTTTGGGAGGCGATTTTCCTATTTTCTCGCGATGATCGGGCGATTGCAACTCTCATCCCCGATCCTGGACAAAATCACTTTGAGCTAGTTAGTCAAACCATTAGTCGACGAGATGCAAGATGTAGGAATTGAGATTCGCACGATTTCTAGATGTGCCATGGGTTCTGCTTTGGTCAGATTTGCTACATGCACTGATAGGGATGCAGCTATCAATATTAGTCCTATTAATGTGGGTGACAACATGCTTAGATTTGTTGCACAAGACCATGGTATTAACCGGAGATCTACCTTTCTGACTCATGACGTTTGGATCATGATACTCGAACTACCCCTTAGAGTGCCTGGGACGTTGACACCGTCGCAGAACCGTGGTTCCATATGGTCGTTTCCTGGTTTGGAACAAGGATCCGTCTAACGAGGCCAGGATCTTGGTGAAAATTCGTGCATACAATGTAGACACTCTCCCTATGAGCATTGTGGTGATCAAGAATCCGGTCGAAGATGGCAATTCTGATTCCTGGACTTGCCCCCTAGTTCTGTTGTCCAGAAGAATGTTGGGAGCTGCTGCTGGTGATGAAGACCCTCTACCACCAAATGGAGCCAATCCTCATCCACTCCCCCAGGTTGATCATGGCTTCTGGCATGATGATCATATGATGCAGGACAATGAGGGCAACATGGATGAGGGTTTTGCTGTACCTGCTGGGGATAATGCTGCAGCACCACATGCTGCCCCTGCTGCTGATCTTGCACCGCCACAGGCTGGTTTTGTTGCACCTGCTGCTGAAGAAAATCAGATAAACCCTGCTACACCACCTTTGCCAGTCAACCAGCCTGCTGCTGAAGAAGAAATCATTGAAATCATTCAGTCTGTTGAACCTATCTCTGCTCTTCGTGGTCTCATTACTAGTATCATTGGCAATGCAGCAGAAGTGCTGCCCCACCTTGGTGATTCACACATCACCGTCGCAAACTGCAAGGTGGTGGAAGCAAATGGACCAAATGGAAAGGTCAGAACCTGCTATCTTCAGATTGATGCAAGTGGACAATGCTGGCATAAAAAACAGAGCATCTAGTTCTGTGGAAATAACTGAGATATCAGATGACACTGTGCCTGACCTGAATGCTGCTGTTGAACAGCCTAGCACCAAACGTATGAAGAAAGGAAAGGGGAAGCTTGTCACTGATGTCTCACAGGTGAGGAGAAGCAACAGGATTGCTGGACTTGCAGTTGGCTACAAGGATGTGCAGAGTGCTATCCTAGCTGAGCAGAAGGGGGTACAGAACCAGCAAGATGCTTCCACCTCTAAGACTGGCAACAGAACAGATGGTAACATTGTGGTCAATCTGGCACCACATTTTGAAGCTGAAGTCATCAACAACAGCAGTGCACCTCCTCCACATCTGCCTGCATCCACTATCCAAGCCATTGGAAGAAACCATTGCAAGATGCCATCTGAGATGGTGTCTGATGCAGCCTTGAACTATGATAGTTCAAATGATAGTGTGTAATCTTATCATACACAGGGCCTGGAGCATGCCCATAATTTGTTCCTTTATCCCTAGTTTCCATCATCAGTTATTTCCCACAGTACTTTGTTGCTTTCACTCTTATTATGTGTGCTGTAAGACCATATTTCTATTTATCAAGCACTATGTAAGGAGGACTGACAGAGTTCATTATCTGTCAGTAATTTGGTCTTATGTGATCCTGTGTCTATCCCTTGCTTATCATGATCCAGTTATCTGTTTCTATTTGATGATGGCTCCATGGTCAGCTGAATTTATCCTAGTGACAATTACACATGAAGGATGTATATTACATATACTCCTAAGATTTTATCCAACATTTGTTTATCATGAATAGATACAGATCATGGAATATTCTGGATTGGAATATTAGAGGTATTAATTCACAGGATAGATGGGATGATCTTGCTAATAAAATCAGTGAAAGCAATTGCAATATTATCTGTTTGCAAGAGACAAAAAGAGAGTGTTTTGACAATGCTTATATCAGAAAATTTTGTCCAAGAAAATTTAATATGTTTGCATATCACCCATCTGTGGGGAATTCGGGAGGTCTTATTACTATATGGAATGGAAATGCTTTCACTGGTAAAGTCATAAGCTCTTCGAGCTATCAAATTACAAGTGGAGTTTATTTGCAATATCTCCGGGGAGAAATGGTACATCACAAATATATATGCCTCTTGTCATATTGAGGGGAGAAATGAATTTATTTACTGGATGAATAACTTGGACTCATCAATTTATGCACTGTGGATGCTTGTTGGTGATTTCAATATGATCAGATCAAATGATGATAGAAATAGACCTGGAGGTAATACAAATACCATGTTGGCATTCAATGATATTATACAAGCACATGATCTGGAAGAAATCCCTTTGAAAGGGAGGCAATATACATGGAGCAACATGCAGAGCACCCCTTTACTAGAAAAGCTTGATTGGATATTTACTTCCTCTCTATGGACCATCACCTTCCCAAATACCATGGCCTCCCCCATGGCAAGGCTAGGATCGGATCATGTCCCAATTATCATTGAAATTGGGTCAACCATTCCCAAGGCTCAAATTTTCAGATTTGAAGAATATTGGTCGGACTTTGATGGGCTTGATGAAGTAGTACATCAACACTGGAATAATATGGGGACATATAAAAATGCAGCACAGGACATTACAGCCAGATTTAAATCCCTTAGACAAGGCATCAAAAAATGGAGCAAAAATTTATCACAGTTGTCCATTATCATACATAACTCAGCAGCTATGTACTTGCACTTCTAGATGGATTGGAAGAACAAAGGCCTCTTTCTATTATAGAAAAAAATTTCAGACTTGCACTCAAGACACACCAAAAAAATCTTTTGGAAGCCAAGAGATTATATTGGAGGAAAAGAGCAAATATCAGATGGGCCAAACTTGGTGATGAAAATACAAAGTTTTTCCATGCAATTGCTACTAGGAATTACAGGCACAATTATATATCACAGCTCATTACTGAGGATGGAAGAATTCTTAGTGAGCATGGACAGAAGCAAGCACACTTGTGGAATTCTTTTAAAGAAAGGCTTGGCAAATCTGTAAATACTAATATGATGTTTGACCTTAATGACATTGTTAATCGGCATGATCCGTCAGTGCTTAGACATTCCTTTCACAAAAGAGGAAATTGATGAAGTTGTCAACCACATGCCAAATGACAAAGTGCCCGGCCCAGTATGGTTTCAATGGAAAATTCATGAAGAAGTACTCGGAATATTGTCAAATCACAATTTTATGACCTGCTGCAGTAAATTTTATGAGGGAGACATTAACCTAGAAAGTCCGAATACCGCATTTATTGTGCTAATCCCAAAAAGGCCGCACCTCGAAACAAAGATCGATTATAGACCAATATCTTTAGTGAGCATGGCACTCAAGGTTATTACCAAGATTATGGCCAACAGGGTGCAGAAGGTTATCATTCCTATTCTGCATCAAAATCAATATGGCTTTATCAGGAATAAAACCATTCAAGACTGCCTATCATGGGCCTTTGAATATCTGCACATATGTCATAAATCAAAGAAAGAGATTGTTATATTGAAATTAGACTTTGAAAAAGCATTTGATACAGTAGAATATTCTGCCATTCTATCCATGTTAAGACATCTGGGATTCAGTGAAAAATTTATAGGCTGGATTCAGTGTATCCTTACTATGGCATCCACATTTGTTATTCTGAATGGTGTGCCAGGAAAAAATATAATATGCAAGAGAGGTGTTAGACAAGGTGACCCATTATCTCCCCTACTCTTTGTGGCCACTGCTGAATTATTGCAGATTATCATTAATTATGCTTGGCATGAAGGAGTTCTTAATCTACCCATCAACAATTCTTATGGGCAAGATTATCCTATACTACAGTATGCAGATGATACACTCATCATTGTACCTGCTGAATTAGAACAACTTGACAATCTTAAGGATATCTTGACCAACTTTACTATTTCTACTGGCTTGAAAATTAATTACCAGAAGTCTTCCATGGTTCCAATTAATATTACCTCTGAAAGATGTCAAGAGCTAGCGAATCATTTTGGATGCAAAAGAGAATCACTTCCATTTACTTATCTGGGACTCCCGATGGGTACTACTAGACCAAAAGTTGATGATCTAATTCCCATGATCTGTAAGGTGGATAAAAGGCTATCTGGATTATCTAATTTATTGTCATACAGTGCCAGGTTAGTGACTATCAAAGCTGTGATATCTGCTATGCCAAATCATGCTATGTGTGCTATCAAAGTACATAACACAAATCTGGAACATTTACAGAAAGTCAGTAGACAATTTCTATGGCATGGAAAAGAGATAGATAAACATGGAAAATGCCTAGTCAGTTGGAATAAGGTATGCCTCCCCAAGAAAGCTGGAGGACTGGGTGTGTTGGATCTAAAGATACAGAATAAAGCATTACAAATAAAGAATCTATACAAATTCTACAACAAGCAGGATATCCCATGGGTGAACCTCGGTTTGGCAAGCATATTACCAAAATGGAACTGTCCCAATAGCAAGCAATTCCAGAGGTTCTTTCTGGTGGCGTGATTGCATGGCTTTAATCCCAGATTTTAAGCAGCTTACCTCATGTTCTCCAGGTAATGGGAAAAGTATTATGCTATGGAATGATAAATGGGGTGATAGCATTCTAAAGGATAAATACCCACATCTCTTTTCATTCACCAAGAAAGGGAATATTAATATGTTGGAAGCCTATAATGCTGCACAGGAAAACATCTTCGATATGTTTAATCTTCCTTTGTCCATGATTGCTGCTCAACAGTGTGATGAACTATCACAGGAACTGAATAACCTACATCTTGATGATATGTCTGTTTATGATAAATGGAATTTTGCATGGAGTAGTAATAAATACTCAACCCAGAAGGTTTATTTGGCGTTGATTAATGCTCCAGTGGCGCCAGCACCCTTCAAGTGGATATGGAAATCATCTTGTCTCCCAAAGCACAAGTTCTTCTTCTGGTTACTCATACAAGACAGACTAAATACTAAAATGCATATGCTCAAGAAGAAATTTTTTGTGGGGAACCAGCTCTGTGTGTTATGCAATGAAGATTCACATGAAGATATGCTACACCTTTTCTTCCAGTGTGATTTCAGTCGGAATTTTTGGTGGAAAATAGGGGAGGAATGGAATACAGATCTTGGGATAATCGACATGTTAATGGAGGCAAAGAATAGATCTACTAACCGTTTTTTCAAGGAAGCCATGATAGCTGGCTGCTGGAGCATTTGGAACCAGAGGAACTCTTTTATCTTTGATGCCAAGCCTGTAGATCTGGATTGTTGTTTTGCTTTCTTTAAAGAATCTATTTCTCTTATTAGGCATAGGGTTAGACCTAGCCTGAGAGAAGGTATGCAGGATTGGCTGGACATTTTATGAACTAGCTTTGTTTTGCTCCATGTACATATTCCACCCATTTATGAAATATAAAAAATGACACAGTGGGGACCTTCCCCACTGTTTTTGTGTCAAAAAAAAAAACTGAATTTCGTATACAAGAACATGTGTAAATAACTAACCTTTGCAGCATCTTCACATGCTTGTTCCAGCACTGCAATTGTGTTTTTCTTAGTATAATCAGGAAAGCAATGGCAGAAAAAAATGTAAGATAGAATATTCTGAACCATCAACTTTGACTAATATTTGGGAAAAATCTGAACATGCAACTGAACATGCATATCTGGCTGGTACAGTTTCAGAAATGTCCAGTAGAGTCTCAGGCAGGAGTAATAGAAAATGTTGCTTGATATTGCTATAATACTTGATTTTACGAATAAGTTTTCTAACTTAAATAGAAAATGTGGTTTACACTTGTGTCCTAACTATTTATTATAGTACAAGAATTACAGTTCATCGACATAGTATATTAGGGGTACAAACTCAACCTTCAGGCCAGGAACATGGCAGAAGAAAGCCTCTGGTGACTGTGAGTGGTAGTGACCACCATGTCCAACAGCACCATATGGTGATCGAATTGTTAAACCTAGAAAAGATGGTATTATGATGACAACTTCAGGATAGGAAGATGTGACTACTTTGTTCTTTTAGGCTATATAAATTATATCCCAAAGTTTGCTGGGATATTGTTTTCTTGATTGTTTCTATGCGCTGCAGACCTTTTATGCATAATGATTTCTCTTTATTCAAACATATGTTTAATAGGAATTATTGAACAGAGCCTAAAATACATAGTTCTCTTTGTTTAATAGGCATCTCGCATTCAACCGGGAGAGGGCAAGCTTCACAAAGGGAAAACCCGAAAGCCAAGATCAGAGAAAATAAGAAATATCAAGGTTCCTTTTTTGGCTAATTTGGTTTTACTTAGTTCATGATCATTTCAAACACATGTTAATCCCTAGTTTAATTGTCTGTCTTAACTTTTAGGGAGACCTTCCAGTGGGTTCAAAGTCAACCAGTCCATTACTTCGATCTCCAGTCCAATTAACAAGTTCACCAGGAGTTAATATGCTTGCCTGTTCTGTAGCAGTGAAAAGAGCATCAGTAATAGAAAGGGTTGCTTCCATTAAAAGAGCAAAGATGACAGGTTCACCTAAGGCATCACAGCACCCACCAAGTTTTACTCAATTAAGTTCCCCTTCTCTTGAAGATCTTTCACCTGGTACAAGAACTACCAATTCACATGGTATGATCTGCTTCCATGTATTTGTATATTGCTCACTTAGTTTTTGTTTGCTTTTGATGTGCTAACTAAACTTTTTCCCATGCATGTAGCATCAAAACGAAGACGCCGCAAGTTGATATCAGCCATATGGACAGAAGCTGAACCTATATATAAGGATGGGAAGCTTGTGGAAGGCAGGTGCATTCATTGTCATCAAATATTTGCAGCTAGTAGAGACTCTGGGACCAGCCACATCAAACGACATTTGAAGGTATGCGATGCAAAAACTGCAATGACTGAAATGGTTGATAGGATGGGTCGTTCTGATTCAAAGGACCCCAATTGGAAGTACGATCCCAAGGTCGCGAGAAGGAAATTGGTAAAACTAATTGTTGTCAATGAAATGCCATTTTCATTGGTTGAGTATGCACCATTTAGAGAGTTCACGGCTTCATTGAATCCTTGGTTTGAAAATGTTTCTAGAACAACTATAAAAAATGAGTGTATGGATGCATTTAACGATCACGGAAATGCACTGAGAGATTATTTTGAAAATTGTTCCTCTCGCATATCTCTCACAGGAGATATGTGGACCTCTAACCAGAAACTGGGATACTTCTGCATGACCTGTCATTGGATTTCTAATGATTGGATTCTTCATAAACATATTATAAGGTTTGCTATGCTAGAGACTCCGCACAACTCTGTCAACATTTTCAATATAGTTCTAGACAGCCTTCGTGAATGGAACTTAGAGGACAAAGTGTTTAGCTTTACATTGGATAATGCATCAGTAAACACTGCCATGGTCAACTTATTGAGGACAAACTTGAAGATGAAAGGTTTTCTGCTTTTAGAAGGGAAGCTACTTCATTTCCGCTGTGCTACACATGTGCTTAATATAATTGTTCAAGATGGTCTTCGAGTGCTAAAAACTGTTATCAATAACATTAGAGAGAGTGTGAAGTATGTGCGAAGCTCACAACAAAGATACGAGAAGTTTCTTGGGATAATTATACAAGAAGGATTGTGTGAAACATATAGCCGTCCTTGTGTTGATGTGACCACCCGTTGGAACTCAACATATTTGATGCTTCAATCTGCTTTACCCCTTCGAAGTGCATTTGTTTCCCTAGAGAATCAAGATAAGGAGTACACATTTTCTCCTTCGAGCTCCGAATGGACATTGTCCGAAGCCGTATTGAATTTGTTGGAGATCTTCTACACAGAGAACCGAAACTCTGTCAGGCTCAAAATATCCAACCTCCCATCTTTACTTCTACCAACTTTGGAACATCAAGAAAGTGTTGAATACGGAAGAATCAGTTTTGAACAGAAAAATATTGAATGAGGAAGCATCAAGTCGGGACACAACAATTGCACACATGGTCGAACGGATGCAAACAAAGTTCAACCTATATTGGAAGGAGATATACATGTCTGCTTGCATTCCCGTTATCCTTGATCCGAGGTACAAGTACGACTTCCTTGAGTATCACTTGAGTGACTTTGGAAGTGAAAAGGAGGCGGACACATGGATGAGTGAAGTGAAGAATACCACGCAGAAGCTCTTCAATGAATACAATCAACTAATTTCTGGAGAGATGCAAGATTGTGATATTCAGGAGGTGCAAGATGTTAACGACCCACTTGCAGAGTGGGATCAGTACATGAAGTCAAAAAGGCGACAGTCAAGCAATGAGCTAGATCAATATTTGAAGGAAAAGTTGACACCTCGAAGGGAGGAGATTGATATTCTAAAATGGTGGAAAGGAAAATCTGAGATATATCCAGTGCTCTCTGTAATGGCTCGTGACATATTGGCCATCCCAGCTTCAACAGTGCCTTCCGAGTCGGCTTTTAGCACCGGAGGATGCGTCGTCAGTGATTACAGGAGCAGCCTCGCACCTACTACCATTGAGGCTTTGATATGTCTACAGGACTGGTTTAAGGCAGCCGGTATGTATTTTTCCGCTTAAGTGCTTTCCTTTGGCTCATATAATATTTTCGTGTGGCAAATAAAATTTCTCTTGTACTTTCAGACGCTATGGAAAATGACGACTAGGAATTTGTTTTGGAGCTTTCCTTGCATCATAACAGGTACATATTCTGTACTCATGATATTTAAGTTCCTATTATTAGCACATGTTCTGCTACATGGTCATATAATGTTTTATATGAGATAAGGGCAGTAGCTTCAGTGAATGGAGGGTGTTCTGGTTCATTTTGATTGCCTTAATTTGTAGCAATCATGTACCAATAAAACCTTCTTATGCAATACGACAGGGGTTCTGGTTCATGTTCTGTATCATTAAAGGCTATGCTATTGATAAGATATGTGAACAGAGAATCAGTATTGCTACTTTCTTATCTTGCTTGTTGCCGCAATAACTCTTAATGTAATGCTATGCTATTGATTGGTCATGCTCTTTTGTACTATGCAGTCCATATGAGACCAAATCATCTGGCTCTGCCTTGCTCATAACTGCCTTCATGATTAGCTGCTAAAATGAAAATCAAACTGTCATTAACTTGATCTTCATATGCCTCCCTTCGCTCCTTCGCTGATGTTCTGAAACTATATAGATTAGTGACAATTTGCTCTTCTGCCGCAGCAAGTTTGCAGCACATGTTTTTTAATGAAAAATACTACTACTCCCTCCGATACATAAGAAGTGTCGTGGTTTTAGTTCAAACCACAACACTTATTATGGACCGGAGGGAGTACATAAGATGTTCTGGAACAATATGAATTACTGACAATTTATACTATCACTATGACAGCAAGTTTGCAGCAGATGACTTCCTCGCTGGTGTGCTCTCTGAGGGCGAGGAGGACGCCTTGATCAACATGGACATATGACCGACTAGCCCGGTTCTGCTAGGAACATGAACAACCAACCAGCAGTGACCTGTTCGTGTAATATATGCTAGCACGTATGCCAGTAGGACTCTGCATGGCAGCAGTTTCCCTCTAGGGAACTTGTAGAGCGACTTTGCTCGTCCGTAGAGAATACACTCGATCTCTCGTTGTTGCCCTTGTCCGTAGTTTCAAGATTTGAACTCTGTAATTTCAATCTGCCAAATTTGAACCGGCAATTTCTGAATTTGGCTTTCAGTTCTGCAAACAGTTTGTGCAACGATCTGGCAAAATCTTATGCATGTTTATTGGATTGTCAAATCATCTCCATCGTGTCTCTGGCTGCTTGATCTATGTGAGCTGTTAACGATGTGTAGACCATCTTGAATTAAAGGGTACCTCTCGTGCACACAGGTCGAGTACGATGCCCGCGTGGTGCTGCACGTCTAGTTACCGTCCGATGAAGCAGCCGAGCAGCGAAGGGAGGCATCAGCGAAGGAGCGAAGGGAGGAAACAAAGCGGGCCAAGCGGACTTCGCCAACGCATGCGAGAAATGTGCGGGCTGCCGCAGGTGGCCCACTAATTAGTTGCGGGCCCATGCTGGAAATATGCAGGCCCCCGCATCACGTCCCACTTGCAGCGTGACTTGGAGGCCCAACACTGTCTACAAGAAAAGAAGTGTGCGTAGACATCAAAAAGCGAGTGGCATGATTTGATTGTTTCCGTCCATTCCAATGGCGGTCAAGATTTGACCCTTGTACTGACCAGTGAGAAACGTGCCGTCCACACATAAACGGGTCGACAATGCCTGAAAGATTCCATGCATATACCGAATGAGAAAAAACTCTATGCAGAACCCTGTAAGTTGTGTACTCCGGCAAAACAAGTCCTAGATGTTTATATATGTGTCTGGGTTCCTCTCCTGCAGTGTCCGCAACAAACGACGTCGTATGCGTCTTGAAACGAACCAAATCTCATCTCCTGCGCCCTCTGTTTAGCCCTCCAAGCATTGCCATAAGAAATGTTGTACAAATGATGCTTCTTCGCATTCTTAATTATGCCCCTTACTCCCATAGCTTTCCCTTCCACTATTTCAGTGTACAACAGCCGAGCTATCAGATTAGACGATAGGTTGCAATGATCGTTGCGGATACTTGCAAGCTCACAAGTGTGCGCCACAAAGTAGCTCACACGCCATGTTGTGTCATACTTAAGAACATACCCATGCACCCTTCCGGGACAATTGATGTCCTGGCATTCCATCGTCAGGAATTTTCCAGATGACACAATTGTTCTGAGCAGCCTTTGAGTCGCCATTGCCCACTTAACTATTGCATCCTGCATATGTCGCTTGGACAGAAACATAGCCCCTACGGCGACATTGTTCTGGTGATACTCCTAGTTAGAATCAATGTCATTGTTGATTGTCATTGCAGATGAAAAGTTCTGAATCCATCTGCCAGGAATAGGCACCACCGCGCCATCATCAGACCCATCGGAATCATCAGCATCACTTTCACCTTCTATATCTTCCTCTTCCATCTGGTTTTGCATGTATCCATTTTCTTCGTCACCATCAACCTCACCATCTTCTCCTACGTAACCATCACCCTGACCACCATAAACATCTTCAGCATGGCTGCTCTGTCCAGGCTCGTAACCACCGCCACCACCGGGTGCTTGACTGCTCTGGCCTGATTCATAACCACCGCCACCGCTTGGTGCTTGACTGCTATGGCCTGATTCGTAACCACCTCCTCCACCATAACCCCCTTCAGGAGGCGCTACCTCCTTCGCCACCGGAAGAACTAATGCCTCAGGGTTAGTTCCTCTCCTGTCAGACCCTTTTAACCAGCTCACCCACTTAGAGGTATCATCTACAAGCCTAGATACCATAAAATGTTTGATAACGACTTAGTCCATAATGCATGCACACCCACTGTGTGCACTTTAGGATTAAGCCCGAAACATTATGTCAACCAGTCCTTCACCTCCTCAATCGTCCATGTTCTAGGGGCAGTCAAATTCATCTCTACAGACTTGAACTCACTCAGATCAACTCCCATCTCATTTGATCGGACACTACCCAAACCATAGTAAAATACTATCTTCACTACATCTGTCATCTTTGCTCACCCAAAAAAAATTCCGTCCGCGTCAACTACTAAAACCAGCCCACATAAATACAGTAACACTAAAACTAGCCCACATTAACCTACACAGTTAACACTACTATGCAAATATTAGGGTTTACCCTTGTAGCGTGAGCAGCCTCTCCAACAGCAGCAGCACGAACAACACGAACAACACGCAGCAGCTCAGCACCACCACGAACCAGCAGCTCAGCCCCTTACACCACCACCACCCTCCATCACTTCATCACCATTGCTGCTAAACAACACCTCCAATCCTCTCCAAAACCTAACCCATCTGTAGATTGAGCTTCCCTCAACTAATAGCAGCAAAATGGTGAAGTTTTATTGGCTAAATCACTAGGGATCTGCGAAATATGGTGAAGTTTTCGAGCTGTTCTTGTGCAGCCAGCGGGCAGGAAAGAGAGAAGGGAAGAAGAGAGGAGAGAGGAGGAAGAAGAAAGAAGAAAAGGGAGGCCAGGGAGAGAGCGTCTGCGTGGGGCCGGGTCAAGCGACGTCTGCGCGCGCGTGGCAGGGCCATGCCACGCTTTGGCTGCTAGCGTCCGATCGGACTGCAGCAGTCTAACAGGGTGTTGTCGTCTGACGGGCCACCGCAGGGACCTGCAATCGGCCTGCTACGGTCCGATCGGCCCGCTCCTGTTCGATCGGTCTTCTGCATGCCGACAGAGTCACACTTTTCGAATTTTTTGAAAACGCGTGATAGTCCTGGAATTAAATAATTAATTTGTATTATTTTAAAAAAATTGCAAGGAGAATAGACAGGGTATGTTTCTTGCATAATTTGATTGTTCCAATCATCTTTCCAGAATAGAGCTGTGTCTCCTTGGCCAATTTGGCAAGTTGCAATTCCCCTAAAAATAGGGAAAAGTTTCATTACAGATTTCCAACAAAACGAGCCACACATATTGGCAGCATGTGGGATAGTATTCTGATAGTAAGTAGGCCAGATCAAATTGACCCACTGAATGTCTTTTTTGTTATAGAACTTGTCCAGAAATTTCAAAAGGAGGGCTTGATTTTGAGTTTTCATATTAAGGACACCCAAACCTCCTTTTTCTTTGGGCTTACATACAATGTCCCAAGCAGCAAGCGAAATACATTTCTCACCATCATCTGTCATTTTGCTCCAAATAACCATTCTTCTTATTTTTTTCGATGTGTCCAATGATCTTGGGATTAATCTCAATAGTACATATTGCATATGTGGTCATAGAGGTTAAAATTGCATCCACGTAAGTCAATTTTCCTGCATCTCTACTACTTATAAAGGCACGAAGTGCCGTAGGAAAATTAAATCTGAATCGTATGTAGGCTTTCATCCAACGACCCAAAATCATCTGTTCTCCCCCTCTCCTCCCTCCCCAAATCACGCCGACGCGCATCCGACGCTCCGGATCCCGGCCCGGATGGCCCGATTTCGCGGATCAAATCACATTGAATCGTTGAAGTGATGGTTAATGCCGATAAATCCTCTCTTTTCAGTGTGGTGCTCCTTTTCCAATCCTCCCGTAAGACGACTCCAAGGCGAACCAAACCACACTGCGCCCGCGGGAGACGATGGATTGCCCACATCGGCGGTGGCGGTGCTGCGGAAGGAGGGGTGTCAGTTGCAGCTGGCGGGGCGTGCCCCAACGAGGTTGCTGCCATGGGGCACCGTCGTGTTCACGCCAGCCCCCAGTAGGTTGCGTTCTGTGACCGTTAGCTTGCTCGCGCATGACTCCTCGAGTCCTCGGCCGCTTCCTGGCCTGTACCGCCTTGTTGTTCCAGCCCGCATCGGCTACAGAGCCGCCGCGCTACATGTCATCGCCTTTGTGGTCTGACACTTCATCTCCCAGGTAAAGCCTTGCTCCAATCACGTTTCATCATCACTTATTACCTATGCTACGGACTACGGTACTGATTTGTCCTCTCCTTTTGCTGTCAAAACATTTTGCAGGCTCACTATGGAAGAGATTGTTGGATTCCTCCCCGGCTCGAACGGTTCTTTTGCAGTTCAGCAGATGGTATCCTGCTCGCTTTTAGAGTACACTTAATGACTAGGATGTGCCATTTGATTGTTATAGCCTGATCAAGTGAGATCTTCGTAATGACTAGGATGTTCTCTTGTGCTTTTACGCCTTGAACCTGCCCCTTCCTGGTGATGATAATGTGTGCATTGTCACTGCCTTGACCACTCTGGATGTGGCCTTGAAAGATGGAAATGAAGGAAGTAATTATTCTCTCTGTTTTGTTGAAGGAGGTTGTGGAGGGCCAAGTCATTCTAGATGATGGTGACACAGAGATAATAAAAGTTAGGTATAACACATGGCAACCTTATTGCCTTATACATACTCATATATCCAGACCATGATTGAGCAGATCATAACTAGCAAAACAAAGGCTACTGTCTCCGCATTGATATGTGAGCTTTAGTTTTGACAAACATATGTTTTCCTTATGATATTTAAATATTTTCCTAAATCACGCCGCACATCTTCCTAAATCACTATTGTGTGCCGTACCAACCACCAAAATATGTCTGTGCAAACTATGTTCAGAAAATTATGTCATTACGATTAATCTACAAAAATACTTGATGTTGTTGAGTACATTTTAGTGTCCCTGGAAATACCGAAGTTTATGGTGTGATTTCAATTGTAACCTGAATAATGATAATTACTTGTTTCGTAATATGCCTGCAACTAGGCATTGGACTCGGTTGTATCTGGAATTATTTTGCTACTAGCTATGTCTTCTCTGTTTTCATTTTTGTGTTAATGTAGATTACTTTGAAAAAAATCATTTTCAGGTTTTCTAAGACCAAGATGACACTGTCACTTTTTTCTAAGACCAAGATGAAAAAAAACTAATTTAAATTTTAGAGAGTATTTCATTTTTTAGTTCATATTTTTTATGATTTTAATTTGTATTAGTCGACGTGCATAGCACGTGCAAACTTACTAGTGTGACATAAGGAGAGTTGTAGTCGAGACCCTTCTTTCAATTTTGTCCACTAAGGGTAATAAATCAGTCATAGTAGGTTTAGTGGTTCCCATTGGAAGTCCTAAATAAGTGAAAGGCATAGAAGCTACTGCACATCCAAATATAGTTGCTAATTCTTGTGCTCTTTGACTAGAGATATTAATTGGCACAAAACTTGACTTTTGAAAGTTGATCTCTTTGTAGCACATGATGGACCCAATAAGAATTTGTAAATATCACGCAAATCAGTTCAGAGTGCAGCGATATGGATGATGGGCCACACGGAAGCCTTGTTTCAAAAAATTAAAATTGCTTTTTTGAAGTTTTAAAGAAATCTGATATTTTTTTAACAGGTACACGTACATGATTTATAAGTACTTGCAATATTTTGTTGCAAAATACACAGTATTTTAGGCTATACAAAAATAAATAAAAATATGGCAACCATGGGTGAAAACATAAATTTTTGAAACTTATGCAAACATGTGCTTGTATACTTTTTCAGAATTTTTTAAGAAAAACTAATATTTTGAATATTCGAAAATCAGGGTCCATGTAGCATGGGCTCTCTTTTAGGTTTTCGAGTTAAAGTTTAGCGATACACTACTAGGAAAAAAGCCTACCTCCAGTGCACCATAAAAGGCTACCACCGGTGCACCAGCGCGCTGCTGAGAGCGAAGTTGATCAAGGAGAATTTATGCGCAACGTTGAGTGGAATCCCAAGAGGAAGGTATGATAAGCACATCAGGAAGTTTTCCCTCATTAAAAAACCAAGGTTTATCGATCAGTAGGAGAAAAACGTTCTCTCCCGAGGTGTTGTGAACCAACTCGTGGCAGGGCGCACTGCCAGCGTCAGCATCAACGTGGAGACATGCACACAAACAACCAAGTACTTTGTCCCCAACTTTCAGCGAGGTTATCAAACTCACTGGTTTTGCTGAAAACAAAGGATTAAACGAACCGTGTGGAAGAAAAATTGTTTGCAGAGAACAGAACAGGAAAATGTTGTAGAAGATTACAATTAAAAGAAGAAGGACCGGGGTCCACAGTTCATTAGAGGCGTCTCCCCAATAAAATAAATATGCTAGGTAAACAAATTATAGATGGTCAATTAACAAACAGAGATTCTACGCTAATGGTTGGTGCAGAATACATGCTATGAAAGTATGCGGGCATTACAACAATATACATAGACCGTAATCCAACTGCATCTATGACTAATAATCCACCTTCAGGATTGCATCCGCGACACCCTCCAGTATTAAGATGCAAGCAACGGACTATCGCTTTAAGCAATGTGTGTAAAGTAAACGATGAAACTACCCTTGAATAGAACACCGCTATTTTCTTCCTAGTAGCAACAGCACATCTACAACCGTAGAGAACAAGGTCACTTTCCATGGTTAAATAGAGGCATGAACCCACTATCGAGCATAAATACTCCCTCTTGGAGTCGCTAGCATCTACTTGGCCAGAGCATCTACTAGAAACGGAGAGCATGCAAGATCATAATAACATAAATACATAATATCAACCAAACCAATCTCTCTATAAATCGGATCCACATCAAACCAACATGTAGCAATTAAAAATAGATGATCTTGATCATGTTAGGCAACTCACAAGATCTATACATGAAGCACAACAAGGAGAGGACAACCATCTAGCTACTGCTATGGACCCATGGTCCCGTGGAGGACTACTCACGCATCACCTCGGATGAAGACATGTCGATGTAGAGGCCTCCGGCGGTGATTTCCCTCTCTGGCAGGGTGCCGGGATGGACTGAAGAACCCTCCCGAACTAGGGTTTCGGTTGACGGCGGCGTCGGAACTTTTCGTGGATGGAGGCTCGGTTCCCTGGGGTTTTCCCGATACGAGGAATAAATAGGCGGAAGGAAGAAGCATACGAGGAGACGAGGCGCCAGTACATGGGCCGGGCACGACCAAGGGTGGGACCGTGCCTACCCTATGTACTGCCACGTGGCAGCTCTCCTGCGCGTGTCCTTCTGGCTCCGTCTTCTTCCCGGAAAAATAAGACTCTGGGCTTTTGTTTCGTCCAATTCCGAGAAACTTTCATGTACAATTTTTCTGAAACACAATAACAGCAGAAAACGGGAACTGGCACTGCGGTACTGTGATACGCGTGAAGCACACGTCCGTTGGGAACCCCAAGAGGAAGGTGTGATGTGTACAGCAGGAAGTTTTCCCTCAGTAAGAAACCAAGGTTATCGAACCAGTAGGAGTCAAGGAGCACGTGAAGGTTGTTGGTGGCGGAGTGTAGTGCGGCGCAACACCAGGGATTCCGGCGCCAACGTGGAACCTTCACAACACAATCAAAGTACTTTGCGCAATGTAACAGTGAGGTTCTCAATCTCACCGGCTTGTTGTAAACAAATGATTAAATGTATAGTGTGGAAGATGATGTTTGTTTGCGAAGAACAAGTAAAGAACAAGTATTGCAAGAGATTGTATTTCGGATGTAAAGAATGGACCGGGATCCACAGCTCACTAGTGGTGTCTCTCCCATAAGATAAATGGCATGTTGGGTGAACAAATTACGCTTGGGCAATTGACAAATAAAGAAGGCATAACAATGCACATACATATATCACGATGAGTACTATGAGATTTAATCGTGGCATTACGACAAAGTACATAGACCGCTATCCAAAGCATGCATCTATGCCTAAAAAGTCCACCTTCAAAGTTATCATCCGAACCCCTTCCAAGCATTAAGTTGCAAACAACTGCACAATTGCATTAAGTATGGTGCGTAATGTAATCAACACAAATATCCTTAGACAAAGCATTGATGTTTTATCCCTAGTGGCAACAGCACATCCACAACCTTAGAACTTTCTGTCACTGTCCCAGATTCAATGGAGGCATGAATCCACTATCGAGCATAGATATTCCCTCTTGGAGTTACTAGTATCAACTTGGCCAGAGCCTCTACTAGCAACGGAGAGCATGCAAGAACATAAACAACACATATATGATAGATTGATAATCAACTTGACATAGTATTCCATATTCATCGGATCCCAACAAACACAACATGTAGCATTACAAATAGACGATCTTGATCATGATAGGCAGCTCACAAGATCTAACATGATAGCACAATGAGGAGAAGACAACCATCTAGCTACTGCTATGGACCCATAGTCCAGGGGTGAACTACTCACACATCGATCCGGAGGCGATCATGGTGATGAAGAGACCTCCGGGAGATGATTCCCCTCTCCGGCAGGTGCCGGAGGCGATCTCCCGAATCCCCCGAGATGGGATTGGCGGCGGCGGCGTCTCTGGAAGGTTTTCCGTATCGTGGCTCTCGGTACTGGGGTTTTCGCGATGAAGGCTTTAAGTAGGCGGAAGGGCGGAGTCGGAGGGCTGATGGGGGCCCCACACCATAGGGCGGCACGGGCCCACCCAGGCCGCGCGGCCCTGTGGTGTCGGCGCCCCGTCGCCCCACTTCGTTTCCCTTTCGGTCTTCTGGAATCTTCGTGGAAAAATAAGACCCTGGGCGTTGATTTCGTCCAATTCCGAGAATATTTCCTTTGTAGGATTTCTGAAACCAAAAACAGCAGAAAACAGCAACTGACTTTTCGGCATCTCATCAATAGGTTAGTGCCGAAAAATGCATAATAATGACATAAAGTGTGTATAAAACATGTGAGTATCATCATAAAAGTAGCATGGAACATAAGAAATTATAGATACGTTTGAGACGTATCAAGCATCCCCAAGCTTAGTTCCTACTCGCCCTCGAGTAGGTAAACGATAACAAAGATAATTTCTGAAGTGACATGCTATCATAATCTTGATCAATACTATTGTAAAGCATATGAGATGAATGCAGCGATTCGAAGCAATGGTAAAGACAATGAGTAAACAATTGAATCATGACAAGCATCAATAAGACTTGCATAAGAGTTAACTCATAAAGCAATAAATTCTTAGTAGAAAGCTTTGAAGCAACACAAAGGAAGATATAAGTTTCAGCAGTTGCTTTCAACTTCAACATATTTATCTCATGGATAACTGTCAACACAAAGTAATATAACAAGTGCAATAGGTAAAAATGTAAGAATCAATGCACACAGTTCACACAAGTGTTTGCTTTTAAGACAGAAAGAATAGGTAAACTGACTCAACAATAAAGTAGAAGAATGGCCCTTCGCAGAGGGAAGCATGGATTACTATTTTTGTGCTAGAGCTTTTCATTTTGAAAACATAGAAACAATTTTGTCAACGGTAGTAATAAATCATATGTGTTATGCATAAGATATCCTATAAGTTGCAAGCCTCATGCATAGATTACCAATAGTGCTCGCACCTTGTCCTAATTAGCTTGGATTAACACGGATTATCATTGCATAACATATGTTTCAACCAAGTGTCACAAAGGGGTACCTCTATGCCGCCTGTACAAAGGTCTAAGGAGAAAGATCGCATTTGATTTCTCGTTTTTGATTATTCTCAACTTAGACATCCATACCGGGACAACATAGACAACAGATAATGGACTCCTCTTTAATGCATAAGGATTCAACAACAAATAATATTCTCATAAGAGATTGAGGATTAATTGTCCAAACTGAAACTTCCACCATGGATCATGGCTTTAGTTAGCGGCCCAATGTTCTTCTAACAATATGCATACTCAAACCATTTGATCATGAAAATCGCCCTTACTTCAGACAAGACGAACATGCATAGCAACTCACATGATATTCAAAAAAGGTGTAATAGTTGATGGCGTCCCCAGAAACATGGTTACCGCTCAACAAGCAACTTATTAAGAAATAAGATACATAGCTACATATTCTTCACCACAATAGTTTTTAAGGCTATTTTCCCATGAGCTATATATTGCAAAGACAAGGAATGAAGTTTTAATGGTAGCACTCAAGTAATTTACTTTGGAATGGCAGAGAAATACCATGTAGTAGGTAGGTATGGTGGACACATATGGCATGGTTTTTGGCTCAATGATTTGGATGCATGAGAAGAAATCCCTCTCAATACAAGGCTAGGCTAGCAAGGTTGTTTGAAGCAAACTCAAGTATAAAACGGTGCAGCAAAGCTTACATATGAACATATTGCAAGCGTTATAAGACTTTACATCGTCTCCTTGTTGTTCAAACACCTTAACCAGAAAATATCTAGACTCTAGAGAAACTAATCATGCAAACCAAATTTTAACAAACTCTATGTAGTTCTTCATTAATAGGTGCAAAGTACATGATGCAAGAGCTTAAACATGATCTATATAAGCACAACAATTGCCAAGTATCAAATTATTCAAGACATTATACCAATTACCACATGCGGCATTTTCTGTTTCCAACCATATAACAATGAACGAAGCAGTTTCAACCTTCGCCATGAACATTAAAAGTATAGCTAAGAACATATGTGTGATGCTGGTAGACGACATGTCCGTTGGGAACCCCAAGAGGAAGGTGTGATGCGCACAGCAGCAAGTTTTCCCTCAGTAAGAAACCAAGGTTATCGAACCAGTAGGAGCCAAGAAGCACGTTGAAGGTTGTTGGTGGCGGAGTGTAGTGCGGCGCAACACCGTGGATTCCGGCGCCAACGTGGAACCCGCACAACACAATCACGTAACTTTGTCCCAACGTAACAGACGAGGTTGTCAATCTCACCGGCTTGCCGTAAACAAAGGATTAGATGTATAGTGTGGATGATGATGTTTGTTTGCGAAGAACAAGTAAAGAACAATTGCAGACAGCTTTGTATTTCAGATGTAAAGAATAGGACCGGGGTCCACAGCTCACTAGCGGTGTCTCTCCCATAAGATAGCAGATGTTGGGTGAACAAATTACAGCTTGGGCAATTGACAAATAAAGAAGGCATAACAATGCACATACATATATCATGATGAGTACTATGAGATTTAATCGGGGCATTACGACAAAGTACATAGACCGCTATCCAAAGCATGCATCTATGCCTAAAAAGTCCACTTTCGAGGTTATCATCCGAACCCCTCCAAGTATTAAGTTGTAAACAACGTGACAATTGCATTAAGTATGGTGCGTAATGTAATCAACACAAATATCCTTAGACAAAGCATCGATGTTTTATCCCTAGTGGCAACAAGCACATCCACAACCTTAGAACTTTCTCGTCACTCGTCCTGCATTTAATGGAGGCATGAACCCACTATCGAGCATAAATACTCCCTCTTGGAGTCACAAGTATCAACTTGGCCGGAGCCTCTACTAGCAACGGAGAGCATGCAAGAACATAAATAACATATATGATAGATTGATAATCAACTTGACATAGTATTCAATATCCATCGGATCCCAACAAACACAACATGAAGGATTACAAATAGATGATCTTGATCATGAGATCTAACATGATAGCACAATGGGGAGAAGACGACCATCTAGCTACTGCTATGGACCCATAGTCCAGGGGTGAACTACTCACACATCGATCCGGAGGCGATCATGGCGATGAAGAGACCTCTGGAAGATGATTCCCCTCTCCGGCAGGGTGCCGGAGGCGATCTCCTGAATCCCCCGAGATGGGATTGGCAGCGGCGGCGTCTCTGTAAGGTTTTCCGTATCATGGCTCTCGGTACTGGGGGTTTTGCGACGGAGGCTTTAAGTAGGCGGAAGGTCAGGTCAGCGCGGGCCCCTTGCTGGCCGCGCCGCCCTGTTGTGGCGGTGCCTCGTGGCCCCACTTCGTGACTCCTTCGGTCTTCTGGAAGCTTCGTGCAAAAATAGGACCCTGGGCGTTGATTTCGTCCAATTCCGAGAATATTTCCTTACTAGGATTTCTGAAACCAAAAATAGCAGAAAACAGCAACTGGCTCTTCGGCATCTCGTCAATAGGTTAGTGCCGGAAAATGCATAAATATGACATATAATATGTATAAAACATGTGAGTATCATCATAAAAGTAGCATGGAACATAAGAAATTATAGATACGTTTGGGACGTATCAATGTGTTCATACGAAACAGCGGAGCGTGTCTCTCTACCAAACAAGGAATGCTAGGATCCGATTTTATTCAAACAAAAACAAAAACAAAAACAAACAGACGATCCAAGTAAAGCACATAAGATCTGACGGAATAAAAATATAGTTTCACTAGAGGTGACCTGATAAGTTGTCGATGAAGAAGGGATGCCTTGGGCATCCCCAAGCTTAGATGCTTGAGTCTTCTTAAAATATGCAGGGATGAACCACGAGGGCATCCCCAAGCTTAGACTTTTCACTCTTCTTGATCATATTGTATCATCCTCCTCTCTTGACCCTTGAAAACTTCCTCCACACCAAACTCAAAACAAACTCATTAGAGGATTAGTGCATAATTGAAAATTCATATATTCAGAGGTGACATAATCATTCTTAACACTTCTGGACATTGCACAAAGCTACTGAAAGTTAATGGAACAAAGAAATCCATCAAACATAGCAAAACGAAGCAATGCGAAATAAAAGGCAGAATCTGTCAAAACAGAACAGTCCGTAAAGACGAATTTTTCTGGGGCACTTAACTTGCTCCGATGAAAATGCTCAAATTGAATGAAAGTTGCGTACATATCTGTGGATCACGCACGTAAATTGGCAGATTTTTCTAAATTCCCTACAGAAGGGGCTGCTCAATTTCGTGACAGTAAGAAATCTGTTTCTGCGCAGTAATCCAAATCTAGTATTGACTTTACTATCAAAGACTTAACTTGGCACAACAATGCAATAAAATAAAGAAAAGGAGAGGTTGCTACAGTAGTAACAACTTCCAAGACTCAAATATAAAACAAAAGTGCACAAGTAAATTAATGGGTTGTCTCCCATAAGCGCTTTTCTTTAACGCCTTTCAGCTAGGCACAGAAAGTGTGAATCAAGTATTATCAAGAGATGAAGCATTAGCATTCTTACCAGGGGTTTGCGCTTACCCTTCTTACTCTTTGGTTTAGGGAATACATGACCGCATCCGGGCGTAGAGGTAAAATTTAGAGTGCCTTTCCCCACATCTATGATTGCTCCCACGAGTTTCGGCAGGGACCTTCCAAGTGTGATTTGTCCTGTCCCTACACATTCAACAACGAAATAATCAGTGGATACCGTTCTTCCAAGAAAGGTTGTGAACACACCTTCAGCTATACCCTTAGGAATTATAACAGAGTTATCGGTAAGAGTTATTCCTTCTCCTCCTTCGCAAGTTCCCAAAGTGTCAAAGATTCATAAATTCTTTCAGGCATAAGGCAAAACTCAGACATAATATCACAACGGGCGTGAAAAGTTTCACCACAAATAGCAACTTTAATAGTAGGCACCCACATTGAAGGTTCAAATCTTACTGGAACATAATCATAATACTCACGAATCTGGTTGTACCTTTCTTTTACACAAGATATATTCGAGAGTGTTTAATCTATTATGAATGCTAGCAAGAGATGAATCAAAATTATTAGCGGAGCTAGATGATGCAACCAATTTTATTATGGCATTATAAGCTTGATCCCCATCACAGTGAAGGAAATCTCCTCCCACTACAGAGATCTAAGGCATATCTATAGCGAAGAATAAGCCCAAAATAAAAGTTACTAAGAAGCAAATTTAGAGTCATTTTAGGTTCAGTTTTACTATAAGAATTAAAAATTCTAGACCAAGCTTCTTTAAAACTCTCTTCACCACCTTGTTTAAAAGTAAAGATCGATTCCTCAGGTGATAGAGTAACAATTACGGGACTAGTCATGATAACAAAATAAGGTAAATGCAAGTAACTAATTTTTTTGTGTTTTCAATATAGAAAGTGCAAACAAGACAGTAAATAAAGTCAATCTAGCAACTAATTTTTTTGTATTTTTGATATAATAAGCAAAGAAAGCATTAAATAAAATAAAGTAAAGTAAGACAAAAACAAAGTAAAGAGATTGGATGTGGGAGACTCCCCTTGCAACGTGTCTTGATCTCCCCGGCAACGGCGCCAGAAAAAGAGCTTGATACGCGTGAAGCACACGTCCGTTGGGAACCCCAAGAGGAAGGTGTGATGCGTACAACAGCAAGTTTTCCCTCTTTAAGAAACTAAGGTTATCGAACCAGTAGGAGTCAAGGTGCACGTGAAGGTTGTTGGTGGCGGAGTGTAGTGCGGCGCAACACCAGGGATTCCGGCGCCAACGTGGAACCTGCACAACACAATCAAAGTACTTTGCCCCAACGTAATGTTGAGGTTGTCAATCTCACCGGCTTGCTGTAAACAAAGGATTAAATGTATAGTGTGGAAGATGATGTTTGTTTGCGAAGAACAAGTAAAGAACAAGTATTGCAAGTAGATTGTATTTCAGATGTAAAGAATGGACCGGGTCCACAGTTCACTAGTGGTGTCTCTCCCATAAGATAAATTGTATGTTGGGTGAACAAATTACAGCTTGGGCAATTGACAAATAAAGAAGGCATAACAATGCACATATATATATCACTGATGAGTACTATGAGATTTAATCGAGGCATTACGACAAAGTACATAGACCGCTATCCAAGCATGCATCTATGCCTAAAAAGTCCACCTTCAGGTTATCATCCGAACCCCTTCCAAGTATTAAGTTGCAAACAACAGACAATTGCATTAAGTATGGTGCGTAATGTAATCAACACAAATATCCTTAGAAAAAGAATTGATGTTTTATCCCTAGTGGCAACAGCACATCCACAACCTTAGAACTTTCTGTCACTGTCCCAGATTCAATGGAGGCATGAACCCACTATCGAGCATAAATACTCCCTCTTGGAGTTACTAGTTGATGGCGTGTATTTCACACGTTCGTTGGGAAACCCCAAGAGGAAGGTATGATGCGCACAGCAGCAAGTTTTCCCTCAGAAAGAAACCAAGGTTTATCGAACCAGGAGGAGCCAAGAAGCACGTTGAAGGTTGATGGCGGCTGGATGTAGTGCGGCGCAACACCAGAGATTCCGGCGCCAACGTGGAACCTGCACAACACAACCAAAGTACTTTGCCCCAACGAAACAAAGTGAGGTTGTCAATCTCACCGGCTTGTCAGTAACAAAGGATTAACCGTATTGTGTGGAAGATGATTGTTTGCGGAGAAAATAGTAAAAACAAGTATTGCAAGCAGATTTGTATTTCAGTATTAAAGAATGGACCGGGTCCACAGCTCACTAGAGGTGTCTCTCCCATAAGATAAAAGCATGTTGGGTGAACAAATTACAGTCGGGCAATTGACAAATAGAGAGAGCATAACAATGCACATACATGACATGATAAGTATAGTGAGATTTAATTGGGCATTACGACAAAGTACATAGACCGCCATCCAACCGCATCTATGCCTAAAAAGTCCACCTTCAAAGTTATCATCCGAACCCCTCCAAGTATTAAGTTGCAAAGCAACGGACAATTGCATTAAGTATGGTGCGTAATGTAATCAACAACTACATCCTCTGGACATAGCGCCAATGTTTTATCCCTAGTGGCAACAAGCACAACACAACCTTAGAACTTTCTCACATCGTCCTGTGTGTCAATGCAGCATGAACCCACTATCGAGCATAAGTACTCCCTCTTGGAGTTAAAAGTAAAAACTTGGCCAGAGCCTCTACTAGAAACGGAGAGCATGCAAGATCATAAACAACACATGTATAATAACTTGATAATTAACATGACATGGTATTCTCTATCCATCTGATCCCGACAAACACAACATATAGAATTACAGATAGATGATCTTGATCATGTTAGGCAGCTCACAAGATCCAACAATGAAGCACAATGAGGAGAAGACAACCATCTAGCTACCGCTATGGACCCATAGTCCAGGGGTGAACTACTCACTCATCACTCCGGAGGCGACCATGGCGGTGTAGAGTCCTCCCGGAGATGAATCCCCTCTCCAGGCAGGGTGCCGGAGGAGATCTCCGTAATCCCCCGAGATGGGATCGGCGGCGACGGCGTCTCGGTAAGGTTTTCCGTATCGTGGTTTTTCGCATCGTGGGTTTCGCGACGGAGGCTTTAAGTAGGCTGGAAGGGCAGGTCATAGGGCGTCACGAGGGGCCCACACTATAGGTCGGCGCGGCCAGGCTTGGGCCGCGCCGCCCTATAGCCTGGCCACCTCGTGGCCCCACTTCGTGTGTTCTTCGGTCTTCTCGGAAGCTCCGTGGAAAAATAGGGCCCCGGGTCTTCGTTTCGTCCAATTCCGAGAATATTTCGTTACTAGGATTTCTGAAACCAAAAACAGCTAGAAAACAGGAACTCAGCACTTCGGCATCTTGTTAATAGGTTAGTTCCGTAAAATGCACGAATATGACATAAAGTGTGCATAAAACATGTAGGTATCATCAATAATATGGCATAGAACATAAGAAATTATCGATACGCTCTGAGACGTATCAAGCATCCCTAAGCTTAGTTCTCGCTCGTCCCGAGTGGTAAAACGATAACAAAGATAATTTCTGAAGTGATATGCCATCATAACCTTGATCATACTATTTGTAAACATATGTAGTGGATGCAGCGATCAAAACAATGGTGATGACATGAGTAAACAAGTGAATCATATAGCAAAGACTTTTCATGAATAGTACTTCAAGACAAGTATTAATAAGTCTTGCATAAGAGTTAACTCATAAAGCAATAAATCAAAGTAAAGGTATTGAAGCAACACAAAGGAAGATTAAGTTTCAGCGGTTGCTTTCAACTTGTAACATGTATATCTCATGGATAATTGTCAACATAGAGTAATATAACAAGTACAATATGCAAGTATGTAGGAATCAATGCACAGCTTCACACAAGTGTTTGCTTCTTGAGGTGGAGAGAAATAGGTGAACTGACTCAACATAAAAGTAAAGAGAATGGTCCTTCAAAGAGGAAAGCATCGATTGCTATATTTGTGCTAGAGCTTTTATTTTGAAAACATGAAACAATTTTGTCAACTGTAGTAATAAAGCATATGAGTTATGTACATTATATCTTACAAGTTGCAAGTCTCATGCATAGTATACTAATAGTGCCCGCACCTTGTCCTAATTAACTTGGACTACCGGATCTTTGCAATGCACATGTTTTGACCAAGTGTCACAATGGGGTACCTCCATGCCGCCTCGTACAAAGGTCTAAGGAGAAAGCTCGCATTTTGGATTTCTCGCTTTGATTATTCTCAACTTAGACATCCATACCGGGACAACATGGACAATGGATAATGGACTCCTCTTTAATGCATAAGCATGTGGCAACAATTATTATTCTCATATGAGATTGAGGATATATGTCCAAACCGAAACTTCCACCATGAATCATGGCTTTAGTTAGCGGCCCAAAGTTCTTCTCTAACAATATGCATGCTCCAACCATGAAGGTGGTAGATCTCTCTTGCTTCGTACAAGACGGACATGCATAGCAACTCACATGATATCCAACAAAGAATAGTTGATGGCGTCCCGTAAACATGGTTATCGCTCAACAAGCAACTTAATAAGAGATAAAGTGCATAAGTACATATTCAATACCACAATAGTTTTTAAGCTATTTGTCCCATGAGCTATATATTGCAAAGGTGAATGATGGAATTTTAAAGGTAGCACTCAAGCAATTTACTTTGGAATGGCTGATAAATACCATGTAGTAGGTAGGTATGGTGGACACAAATGGCATAGTGGTTGGCTCAAGGATTTTGGATGCATGAGAAGTATTCCCTCTCGATACAAGGTTTAGGCTAGCAAGGTTATTTGAAACAAACACAAGGATGAACGGTACAGCAAAACTCACATAAAAGACATATGGTAAACATTATAAGACTCCATACCGTCTTCCTTGTTGTTCAAAACTCAATACTAGATGTTATCTAGACTCTAGAGAAACCAAATATGCAAACCAAATTAGCAAGCTCTAAGTATTTCTTCATTAATGGGTGCAAAGTATATGATGCAAGAGCTTACACATGAGCACAACAATTGCCAAGTATCAAATTATCCAAGACATTTTAGAGTTACTACATGTATCATTTTCCAATTCCAACCATATAACAATTTAACGAAGAAGAACTTCGCCATGAATACTATGAGTAGAGCCTAAGGACATATTTGTCCATATGCAACAGCGGAGCGTGTCTCTCTCCCATAAGGTGAATGCTAGGATCCATTTTATTCAAACAAAACAAAAAACAAAAACAAACCGACGCTCCAAGCAAAGTACATAAGATGTGGCCGAATAAAAATATAGTTTCAGTGGGAGGAACCCGATAATGTTGTCGATGAAGAAGGGATGCCTTGGGCATCCACAAGCTTAGACGCTTGAGTCTTCTTAATATATGCAGGGGTGAACCACCGGGCATCCCCAAGCTTAGAGCTTTCACTCTCCTTGATCATATTGCATCATACTCCTCTCTTGATCCTTGAAAACTTCCTCCACACCAAACTCGAAACAACTCATTAGAGGGTTAGTGCATAATAAAAATTCACATGTTCAGAGTATACATGTAACTTGAACGGGGCAAAA
>NW_025900340.1:0-36909 GCF_022539505.1 Lolium rigidum
CGTCCATGAATGTGCCAGTGCTCCTTCATATTCAGGTCAACTGGTGACGATGTGTATTTGAGCAAAGTCTCCATTTATTCAACAACATATTCAAGAGCTCGAGCTAGGGCGGCTCAGAAGCTGCATCCTCAGTCTAGACTCTAGACTTACTCCGGTGGACGCCGGGTTTGGTCCACCCTAAACAAACAAAGCACTAAAGAGTCGATCCGGCCCACTAGAGCAATTGCGGCCCAAGCAGAGAGCTGCACAACAGAGTAGACCGCAAAAGGGAAAAAACAGACACACCGCACTGCGCACGCCTGCCGCGGCGCCTCTCCTGCTCCTCCACCTCAACGGCGGCAGCACTCGTCGACTCCCCGCATCCAAACCTAGCCTCCTCCTCACATCCTGTGCGCTAGCAGCCGTACGGGTTAAAGATCCAACTCCCCACCCCTCCTCTCCTCATGGAAATTTGGATCTAGACCCTCCTCTCTTCTTCTTCTTCTCCCCCGCGGCACGGTCCAGCGGCGGATATTCATGATGGATGGATATTTAATCCTTGACACTGATCAGGTATTCACAAGAAAATTGTTGCAAATTTTCCTATTTATGTGTGGGCAGGTTATGTGCTGATTGTTTTGCATGTCAATTTTCCCATCAAGACTTTATTCTTGCAACCAATTCTATAGAAGTATGGTTACTGGTAAATGTATCTCAATCTTATGCTTATGACAGAATTGAAGTGAGAATGAACTTTGTGAATTTGCCACTGGTTGTAATAATGACAGAAAGGTTCATAGAATTGAACAAGTCAGGAAAAGAAAACCCAGATAACTCCACAAAATAAACTAGGCAGTTATAGCAAAGATATGATTGCACAGTATAGCTTAGTGTAATATTCTTAGGTCAAGCTACAGCTTAGTCAAACCTCCTCCAGAGAGCCATTGGATCTCGATCTGACGGTCAAAAAACAAGAATATCAAATTCGGACACCAAAATAAAAATTATCTCGAGGTTAATAGGATGGCTAAGTTTGATCGAGTATTAAGCAAATCCGAAAATACTTTTTCCGAGAACTTAATATGATTTTTTATTTGCATTCAGGAACAATCAGTAAATGATGCATGGAGTGCAGAAGTACTACTGTCAGACGAATTGGGGATGCCCACAAACTCAGCGGACCTTTCACAGCAGCTTGCTGAAGAACAAAACCATTTACATGATATTCTGGGAATCAATGAAATGCCAATCAATGACGCAGGCGATGGAAGTGATTCAGACAGCAGCTCAGGGAGTGAGACAGATAAAGAACCAGGAAAATACTTCTATCCTGGTTCTAAGGAATTGGTTGACCCAAGACCACCACAAGTTGGAATGAGATTCCCAATCCTTGAAGATGCAAACAGATACTATAGTGCACATGCTCTCCTGACTGGTTTTGTGGCAATCAGGGGACCAAATTTCATGAGAAAGAAGTTTCACCTAGAATGCAACAGGAGCCGCAAATTAGCCCCATCTCAGGACCTCAAGAGGAAGCGGGAAATATATTCTGTAAATAAGACACCGTGTGAGGCAAAGGCAGTGGTGAAGCCTGTTAAGGGGCAATGGGAGTTCACTGCAATTCAGAGTGAGCACAACCATCCGTTATGTCCAAGCCCGTCGGCCACAAGATTCTTCTTGAGCTGTGAACACATGTCAACTGAAGAAATGTCGTTTTTAAGAGCTATGCAACAAAGTAGCATACATCCCAAGAAAGCTGTGAAGATTTTTAAGAGAATGAGGGGCACTTTGGGGAACTTACCATTCAAGAAAAAAGATGTGAATACCTCAGAGGGTGCAGATCAACAAAAGAGACCAAACTCAGATGTTGAAGCAGCAGTGAAGCACTTGAAGGAATTGGAGCGGAAAAACCCATGTATTTCCTTCACCATGCAAACAGATGAAGATAAAATAGTTACAAGTCTTCTCTGGACTGATGTGAGGTCGAGGATAGATTATGAGATCTTTGGAGATGTCTTATCGTTTGATACTACCTATAGCACAAATAGGCACAATATGCCTTTCGTTCCTATTATTGGAATGAATGAGCATGGGAGAACTCTTGTTTTTGGATGTGCCTTGTTACAAGATCAGACAGTTGAAACCTTCAAATGGATGTTCCAAACATTCTTGCATGTAATGGGAGGGAAAATGCCAAGAGCAATCATGACAGAGCAGGATGAAGCTATAACAAAAGCAATTGCAGATGTCATGCCACAAGTAAGCCACAGGTTTTGTAAGTTGAGTGTAATGAGGAAAGCACGGGAAAGTCTAGGAGCCTTTATAGCAGCAGGAGGCAACATAAATACAGAGTTGCATAGCTTGGTTAACAACTCTCTGACAGAAACAGAATTTGAGGAAGGATGGGGTGCGCTCATTGAGAGATACGGTGCAAGTGGAAACGAGCACCTACAACTCGTGTGGGAAACGAGAAAAAAGTGGGTTCCTGTTTATTTCAAAGCAGATTTCTATCCATTTATTGAAACAGCTAGACGAGGTGAGGGGACAAACTCACTATTCAAGGACTATGTGCTTCCGAAGGACAGAATAGAGAAATTTCTCGAAAAATATGAAGACATACAAGAGACTACAATAAAAACGGATGATGAAGATAGACTGCAATCCAGAACTGAACCTTCATGTTTCTCAATGCAGCCAATTGAAAAGCATGCAGCAGGTATTTACACAAGGCAAATATTTCTGAAAGTACAGAGAGAGCTACTCCATTCTACAGCATTCAACGTGCAGGAGATTCAAACGGGGGCAGTGTACAGACTGGACAAGGTATTCAACTACGAGAACCCAGAGTTTGATAGAAATTCCTTCGAGGTGTTAGTTGAACCTGGCACCAACGCAATGAAATGTGAATGCGGAAAGTTTACTAGGGATGGTATACCGTGCTGCCACATATTCAGAGTCTTCACACAGTTTGGGGTCAATGAAATACCAGAGCAATACATAGTGCCCAGGTGGACTGGCAAATTTAGAGAAGAGCAGATGAAACAGTCCAAGGAGAAGTGCTTGGACAGCCATGGCGTAGGCAAATCAGAAAATACGATGAGGTACGCAATGTTACTGAGTAAGGTGGCTGACATTGGCACAGAAATATGTGGCGATGGCTCCAAGTGCAATAAATTCAGGCTGGAATTTGATAAAATTCGAGGAAAATTGCCAACAGCGACAGGAGTAACTCGTGGAAATAATGGCAGTTAGGCAGTACTCGTGCACACAGGCTCTGGGAACATGCACTTAGCAGCTGCAGCAACAGCCAGGCAGCGGCGCGCCTGTGTGGTGGCCATCCAGTGCATCAACAAGAGTCGGTTGTCAAGTGTTGACGGACATCAGGAACCACGACGAATCCTTAGGGCCTTGGAGTTAGGATTTAGGAGAGTCAGTTAAATTATTGTCATTGCGCATGTCCAGGAGACTCATGCAAAATAGTTAGGGTTCAGGAGATCTAGGTTGTCAGCGCATGGTCTGTTCAGGAAAATGCTGACATGAGTATATTTATTTTAATTACAGTTTTAATGTTTCATGTGATTTCCGATCACATCTTAAAGAAGTTTGATGTTATGTAGATTCTGCTAACTATTTACTTACTGTCCCACGTCCCACCAGTTTCCTTTGGCGTGTTTTCCTTGTGGCTCGCAGCATCTTATGGTTGCTTAGAGCATCTGTCAACACCCGGATTTTTAAGTCCAGATGCCTGTTATGCCATACATCGTAATCCCAGGAATATTGTTGTTGCGAGACATAACAGTTGAATATCATAAGTCATCATTCATTACATATCATAGTCGTCTTACAAATAGATCACATGATCCAATATTACAATAATAGTTGAACTATTGTTTCAACACACATCACAAATACATAGCGGAAGCGTAGATAGAAGGGGACTCTATAGTCCACAGGCCAACGCTTGACGTCAGGAGTAGTCCTAGTTGTCGTAGACGTCCTGCTGTCCATCATCTTCATACTGCTGCTCCTCTTCATAGTCTGGCCATTTGAATAGCCAGGGATAAAGCCGTGAGTACTTTAAAGTACTCGCAAACTAATACTAATGTAAGTACTAACATTTCTGGTAAGGGGGTGCTAAGCTCTAGTTTCTTTTGCATAAAGCCAATTTTAGTTCACAGGTATTTGAAATAAAGACCTTTTATGTGCTAACTAACTCAAGTGGGAACATTAGTGTCATTCCCACAACTCTGTTGTGATTCAAGTCAAATTCACCATTCACCTTTCAAGTTCAAGTCACAAATCATATGTCACACTTTTGAAAATGGTCTGATGACGGAACAGTATGGCCTTTCCAACCGTCCATAACCGTGGACGCGGCTATTCGAATAGTTCTACACTCTGCAGAGGTTGCACACTTGTGCCACAACATTTGCAATAATCCGTCAGGGTTAACTGGCCCTGATTTATCACACTCCGTGTGCGGACTACCAACCATAACCTTTCACTTACATACCCTAGTATAGGCACCTCTCCCCATGAGCCTGGCCTCCCAGTGAAGACAAACCGTCAGCCTGGGAACTGCACAGGGCTTGGGCCGGACAATTCACCTCATTCACGTCATTTCACATCAATTCACTTTTAACGGAGGCAGCCTCAGCATAACCCCTATGACGCTTGTTTAGAGGGAACCCATACTAAGATACATAAACTTCCAGTTAAGCCCTTACCCATAATCAGGTATTGTGGGGGTACTTGCAAAATTGGAATGGTATCGCATCCGAACCCAACCATCAGTTTTTTTGTAAAGTTCACCATGTCATTCACAAGTCACGTTCACCTTCAAAATCTTTCAATAGAATGACTCATCATTCCAAGGTTTTCCAAAGTCATTTCATTTCACAAGTTCTCATCTAGAGTAGTCAATTTTATTTGTTAGCACTAACAACTAGTCATGAGGGGTGCTAACTAGCTTTGATTGTTCTAGGCTAACTTTGATACTCTTGTAGTACTCTATCTCTAGACCAAAGTTAACTATAAAAGTGAGTTATAATAATCAAAGTAAAATCTTGTAAGAATAAAACTTGGGATGGGATCATGAAGCATAAAGTAATTGGTGAGTGTGCCTTGCTCTAGTAGAGCTTTGCACTTTGCAAAAATATTAGCTTGCAACAATAGAGCTTGCAATGGTATTAGCTTGCCTTGGTGGTTGAGGTGATCAAAGTGCTCTTCTTCTTCTGGGTAGAATCCTTCCTCTTCCTGGTATTCTCCGGTACTAGCGTCTATACATGAATACGAGGATACAATCACCAAACAATACTTAAGTAGCCTTAATTAGCCTTAATGGCTCACTCCATATGATCTAGCATCATCACTTAACATTGCTACCCAAAATTAATCTAGGGTTTTCTTACTTAGTGTTAGGAAAAATAATTTCCTCTCATTACATATGTAAATGATAGTTTCCATATGGTTCTTGAGAAATAATTTCCTCTCATTGAATCTTCTTAAGATTTAATTTCTCAAACAATCATACATGAAATCATGTTGACCTAAGTCAACCATTCATCATCATTTGAGAAAATGATTTAAATGAGGTAGAATACCTCATACTATTTAACAATGCTTATTATGATTTAAAATCACCAAATATTTCATGTGAGAGTATTTGACCAGTGGTTCAAACTTAATATGAAAGTACTTGGGACAAGATTTAAATGAAGTGAAACACTTCATATAATTTTCATAATAGTTTTGGACAATATCAACTAACTAAAATAGCCATATAGTCCCTTATTTAATTTGGGCCATGATCACTCAATGTAACCATACCATATTTTTGCACAAACAATTAGTGTAAGTGAAATGTGAACTATTGGAGTTGGAATTAACTCAATATCCATTTTGGTTGATTTTTAAGAATTATTTGAAGTCACAAAAGTCCCTGCCTTGTTATTTTTTTTATTCAAAATCTACACAAGCTATAAGGAATCCAGTGGGGTTAGTTAGATAAATTCATAAGGCTTCCAGAACATTTTGATTTACTAAATTTGGACTTGTAGATTTGAAACTATTCAAAAAACTGGCAAAAGGTCAGTATTGAAATCTCACTGAAACAATTTAATTTGAAAATTGCTAATGTGCTAGGCGGGAAAAGGAATGGGCCGATTTGGTTTGAAACTGAGGAAACCAGCCCAGTAGCACTGCGGGCCGGCCGACAAAGGGGCCCGCGCGTCGACGGCTCGTAAACGCCGAAGCGGTATGGGATGCGGTGGACCGTTAGATTAGAAAGCGATCGAGCGGCCCCGGGTCGTCGTCGTCTCCGACGAGACCCTAACTCCGGTCGCGGCGGTGGTGGGGGTCGACGGCCAACCTGGGCTCCGGCGAGGCTTGGCGAGGGTGTGCGGCGGCGTTGTCGAGGACGAGGAGTTGACTGGTAGCCGCGGCGTCGCTCGGGGAGGCGTCAATCGACGGCGTCGCTGATGTCTCGGCGCGGAAAACTCCGGCGAAATTGCAACGGCGGAGGGGGTAGTGGCGAAGGGTGGTGGTCAGGGAAGCTCAGGAGGGAGAGGGGAAGTCGAGGGTGTGAAGAGATTATCCAGGGGCGGCCTCCTTTTATAGGCGCTCGAGGTGCTGCGAGGGTGCGGCGAGGTTGACCAGGGCGCGGTGATTCCGGCGGCGTAGGGAGCTAAGCGGGGGCAGCGCTAGGTAGGTGGCGTCCAGGTGAAGTCATAGCGCGTGCTGGCGAGGTGGGGGACGGCCAGGTGAGCGCGGGCGGTAGCGATGTCTGGCGGCACGGGCGCGGGGGAACGGCGAGGTGGTCGGAGGCGACAGGCGGCGCGAGGGCACGGGCGCGTGTCTGGGGGTCTGGTGTCGCGGCGGCGAAGCTCAAGGCGTTGAGAGGGGGGCCAAGGGTGGCGTCGAGTGTTGGGGCGGCGCGTGGCCAGTGGGCGTCCATGGCGTGCACGTGCGACGTCCACGGCATGCCTGGGCCGTTCTGGGCGCGCGTTTTCCGGCGAGCTTCGGCGTCCTCTCCGACCAGGTGTAATATCCCAGGTAAAGGGGTTACAAAAATAGAGGAAACAGATGTGTGCATTGCATTCATGCATAGAAAATCTGGGGAATTTTCGCGCTTTAAAGTAAAACAGTCACGATGGCGAAGTTGCACTTGACCTTGGTGGAATTGAAGTAGCTCATCAAGTCAAGCGCTACAAACCTCAATGTGACTTTGTTAAAACCTTATTTTGGGTAGAGATGAATTGATCTAAGGGGTTAGATCAAATGGAATTAAAATCAACACAACAACACTTTACTCAATGATCAATTGCTTGACCTTATTAAAGATCATAATATGGTAATCCTTGTCATAACATAGGAACACCAATTCAATTGCAAATCCAGTAATAATAAAATGGAGAAACCATTCTTGACTTATCTTTTCCATGTCTTAAACTAATCCTTGATCCTACCATGAACCTCATGATATGCATTCTATTTCAATCTTGGAAACATGACAAGGAGATGAACTCTAGAAATATATATATCCTTCTCTATTCCATATTGTTGTACATCAAACCTAGAGAGGTGAGAGTTCTATAATAATTATTAAAGAAGCAATAACAAACCTTGAGTTAAACCTTGGATATACATCCAAGTATTCAAATCATCATCTTCAAGACAACCCTAGAGAGAGATAACCATTAATGTTAAACATAGATCTTGATGATCACATCAACCTCTATGGAGCCTAATATTAGGTTAGCATTGAAGTCCTTCCCAAATGAGAGAGACTATCCATACTAATCCTAGTTTTATCTATTCAAATATTCAAATGGTTAAACCATCAGTTCTTGAGGGAACTTTAAGTAAATATCTCAGGCATTTTCCTGGGATATAAAACTATTGAGACAACCATGACCATGTCCATCCTAGAAAGTAAAATAGTAGTGAAATATCCTAGTTGATCAAGACAATGCTTGATCATGGAAGTGGGAACCCATTCCATTAGAAATAATCTAGGAAGCCAAACCTTGATCATTATAAATTGAGTGATGATCATAAACCCTAAGAACTTGAGGTAAAGATATCAAGAACAAGTGGATCATGTCTAACCATGATCTTGCTCTTGAAGTATGTGAGGATAAATTAAACCCTAATCAGATAACTAGATATCATTCATCACATGAAATTATAGGAAGATCACTAGTAATCAAATCCAGGCTTATATCCCAACTTTAACTTGTGAATCACTTGGTGATCATAAGTAAAATCCTACCATATCTATGTTCCACTTACTCCTCAAATAAAGAACAATAGAAAACCTTAGTGTCAAACTCTATACTTTATATGGTGAGAAACCATCCATCCATATGACCAAAGTTAACTATAAAAAATAACTATAACTAGTATAGTTACTTTAATGATAAATTAGGGATAATAATATAAGTTAATTGGTAGAAGATAAAACCAATTCTCAAATCCTCAGTGATAAGGGATTAACTTGTCAATGCCTATGGATTGTAGGCTAGGGTTTAGTTAGAAGTAGAGGGCAAGTAGATCCCGAAGGTTTCAGCCGAAAAGTACTCGACGATTATGAAAACTAGGGTTTGCAGACAATGATTCGATGATCTCCTCGTCCCTCGACTCCCCCTTTATATAAGAGGTGGAGCCGAGGGTTTCGTTTTGTACAAGTTACAGAGTCCGGGATGGTTTCTAACTCATCCCGCCAGATTACAAACAACACTTCCTATTACAACTCTACTTTCCTTAATATATCTTGGGCTCTCGAACCTTCTTATTCTTCGGATAGTGGGCCTTCGTTAAACCCCGGGTACTATCTTTGGCAGGCCCATTTAGGATGCCTATGTCAGTAGCCCCCGAGATTTTGCTTGAATCGCAGAATCAGGGAAAATCTCCACTGCTTATTCTTATTCAACAATTTAAACTTTTCTATATTTATTTATATAAATTTCTATATTGTACAGGGATATTGGTAGTTGGGGCTAGTTCATCTGACGGATCAGGTACTAGTTAACTGCTCTGGTGGCAATCCGCAAAAACCTACTTCAAGATCACGTCCCTGGACATGATCTCGGGATCCTGGTGCAAACTTCGACAGGTGCCGCTTAAGGTCTTACCATTCTGTCGAGTCCCAGTCAAATTTATCGAGTACCTAACGCGTCCGTTAGGATTTTTCTTCGTATCTGTTGATACGGATAAAAGTAGCGAGAGCGCGAGTCTTCGGCGATGCCACGCCCGGCAGAATGGATCCGGGGTCTTACCTTCGCAAATTTGCGGCATTCAGAAATTGATCGCAACTTTGGCGTTCTGAGAATATATTGTCGAGTGCTTTTCCGGCTGTTGGAATGGCACATTTTATCGACTCAAATATGACTTATATTAATCTCCCGATGGGAGTATATGTAGAGTTAATTATAACTCGAAATATACTCTCTTACTTTTCTATCTTTCTTTCTTTTTCCTTTTTATATTTCATCGGGCACGCGAACAGCGTTCCCGATGGGAGTAGCCCCCGAGGCTACAGCCAAGAACTTGTGCTTGGTTGTAGGCTCAACATTTTAGTCCACCTTGTCGCTATATTGCCATTATCTCCCGATATTCTTTCTCTCTCTTTTTTTTTTATCTCTCGGGTGCGCGAACAGCGCTCCCGATGGGAGTAGCCCCCGAGGCTACAGCCAAGAACTTGTGCTTGGTTGTAGGCTCCCACAATTTCTATATTTGCCATAGTCGAAATTTTACTTTTATCGAAGTAGCCCCCGAGCATTTGGGCAAAAACTTGTTTCTGACCAAAGGCTCCCGAAGTATTCAAATAATTTCTCCTGTCGCCATTCTCCTTTTATTTTTCTTGTCGACATATTTTCCGTTGTCAAATTCTCTTCAGCTCTGTTAATAGTCGAAATTTTTCTGCCTTGTGGGTCCATTGTTCCCACCACGTTGACACGTCGTGCAAGTGGGGGACACACGTCCTCCGCTTTTCCTGGCGCACGTTCAGTAACGCCTGTTCCATTCTATCTCCATAAAAATACCTTTTTACCCTCTTATCTATGGATCTCTTTTCACCACACGATCTCTTCATCCGACGGTTCATTACTTCTCCCGAAGCCTATATAAACCTTTCTTCAACCTCCGTCCACTCCTTCGCTTGCGCCGCACATCTGCTCCCCTCTGCAAGAACTCCCTGCGCGCAACTCTTTCGATCTTCCGCACGCACGAACACCGCTTTCCAGTGCTGTTGATGCCACCGCGTACGCGACTCACCCGCCACAGCACTCCGGAATCCAAGATGGCCGCTGAGGATTTTGAGTGGGAGAGATCCAAAATCTCCAATCAAGATGTCAATGTGCTGAAGAGGCTTGGCCTAATGAAGAAGGAAGACGCCATCCGTTTTCCCAGCGAAGAAAGCTACCCCAAGCCTCCAATGGAGTACCGGGTTAGTTTCGTTGATCATCTCATCCGCGGCCTTTCTACCCCAATCCACGATTTCCTCCGCGGTCTTCTCTTTGTCTATGGGATTCAGCTCGCACCGGCTGACCCCCAATTCCATCCTTCACATTTCTATTTTTATCACGCTTTGCGAATGCTTTCTTGGAGTCGCTCCTAATTGGGCTCTTTGGAAGCGCATTTTCTGCCTTCGCCGCAATGGCGCTCACAACGCCACCTACAACATAGGTGGTGTTGTTATCTGTGTCCGAACCGATGTCGATTATTTCGACGTCAAATTTCCTGACTCTGTCCAAGGATGGCGCAAAATGTGGCTCTATATACACGAAGAAAGTGCCAATTCCGTGGAACACAACATAGTTCCTTTCGACGGAAACGCAAAAATTCAACGCCGCTACTCCTGGGACGCTCGAAGCTTCCGAAGAAGAGAAGAAGGCGACGAAGCTCTTATGTCTCGTATTCATCAGCTCCAAAATACTCGAGGCAAAGAGTTATCTGGTGTCCAAATCACTGCCTATTTTCTTAGGATTAGAGTGCAGCCTCTTCAGGCTCGCAAAAATCCCCTTTGGACGTATTCCGGTGCCAACGACGCCAATAGGCTCTCCAGTGATCTTTCTATGAAGGACTTGGAGAAGCTTATTCGAAGAATCACCTCGCTGAGCAAGAGGGATCCTATTCCTTCCTCTTGTCGCGTGGAGCCATACAGCTCCACCAATCCACTCCCGAGGTATTTTGCCTTCTCGAATTTTTATTTTGTTCTGAATTTTCTCTCGCATCTCATTGTATTGATATTCCTCTATTTTTCCTTTTGCCGCTATTTTCCTGCAGAATCATCCTACTATGGCTTCCCTTCCTCCTCTTCCTGAGGATGGAGAAGTCGAAGAAATGGGCATTGTCACTGATGACAATCAAGAAGCTCCATCCTTCGTGAATGATCCCGTGGATTCTCGAAAATCTGCGGGATCTTCCGAAGACACTACGTCGGTCCAATCTCCTCCTCCCGCCGTTTCTCCACAGAAGAAAAGGAAGAGGAGTAATGCCGAAGATTCCGGCACATCCAAAGCCGAAGAAGTTGTTCCTTCTCATCCGAAGGCAGCTTATGATCCTTATATTGAATCCCTCATCAGCTCGTAAGTTTTCCTTGACTTCCCCTTATTTCTGTAGTCGAAGTTTTTCCTTGTCTTGCTTTTTATGCTATTTGATCCTCACTCGCAGTGATGACGAGGAAGAAGTACCAACTCGTGACGTAGCTCCTCGAACGAGCACGTCACATACTTTAGTTATTTCGGAGAAACCCATTGAAGGAGAAGAATCGTCGCCTCCTCAACAAAATGTTGATACATCTACTCCTCCTTCAAGCCCCCTTGTCCCTTCACCAAAAAGGGCAAGGGTTGAAATGATCATTGAGCCTCCCCCTCAGTTGAGCAGCTCTTCGTCGCAACTCTTGGATGATGTAAGTTTGTCGATGTCTATATTTCTTCTATTTTGCTTTTTTAGACCCTTACTTTTTTTAATGCCGATGTTTTCCCCTTCGTTCTTCTTCTTTGACAGCCTATGATCAAGGATCTTATCCGCATCGGGTCCCAATTTATTGGGTATCGCGAGTATGCTGACAGAGCTGAAGGTAATAACTTTTATATTTACTGTTCTTCCTGAATTTTGCTCCTTTTTGTTTGTCGCGATTTTTTTTTTGATCTTTCTTTCCCCTTTTTTATCTTGATAGAGAAACTTGCAGAGGCCAACAAGCGTGCCGACGCACTTGCTCACAAACTAGAGCATAGTGAAACGGCTCGCGAGAAAGCCGAACTTGCCGCTAGCGAAGCTAAAGCCGAGGCTGATGATGCCAAAGCAAAGGCTGCTAGTGTCGAGGAACTGCAGAAAAGGCTCAAAGATGCTGAATCTGCTTTAGACGAGCAGAAAGCTGCACAAGCTGCACGTGAGCAAGGGATCATCAAGCGTTTGAAGTCGCAAAGTCGACGTACGCTGAGTAATATCATCAATCCCTTCTATTTTATTGTACTTCCTGTTTCTTGGTTTTCGACTAATGTTTTGTCTCGTGTGGCAGCCCAAACAAACCAAGATTTTGATCTCGGAGAATCCCGTCAATGACCCTCTCCTTGACGCACTTTCTCTTCTCGGAGTTTCATGGGCGCGAAATTCGTGAAGGCGTGGCCAATGCCAGTGCAGGTTTGTCGGCGTTGTTCCCCTACTTCTTCCCGAAGAAAGAGGAACCTTCGACTTTCCTTGCCCTTGCCAAGCTTTTCAATTCATCGGAAGACCTTGGACCGAAGATGCGTCATGAAAATATGAAGGTGGTCTGTCGAAAATACTCGTTGCTCAGTTGCCGACAGCCAACGGACTCTTGACCTGGATGAAGGTTGGCGACACCGATCAAATAGAACCGATCGAGATGGAAGTCACTGATTAAGGCGGCCAAGCCCAACACGAAGAAGATCCTGGCATATCTCGGGATCAAGCCATCTTCGACTCCTAGCTCGTCGAGGCCGGAGGTCTAGTTGCATGCCTCCTTGTTTCTTTTTCTGTTTCTTTTGCTATTGTCGCCATTTTAGCCTTGGCGACAATTACCCTCTTAGTCCCCCCTGGAAAACTTTCTTTTGTAATGTCTGTGTAAATTTTCTAGCAAGTAATGAAATTTCCCTTCGTGCTTTTCATTGATCCTGGGCCTTTCTTTTCCAGTTAATATTTGATAATTACTCGACCCCTCCTTGTTCTGCCGCTCGCTTCACTCGCATCTTCTTTCTCGAAGAAAGTACTAGTCGACCATAATCTCCTCGAGAGTTCATCAAGCGGACATTTGTCGGAAGATTTGCAAGAACTTCGACAACAACTTCAATCTATGAAGAAACAAACTTTGGCCATGATGGAACAATCTCGGAAAGCATCTGAACGAGAACAACTTGCTTTTCAACAAGCCCAAGAAGCTATGGCTGCTAAGGATGCTGCTGTCTTAGAAGCGAAAGGAGCCACAACCCGAGAAAATAGTATGCTTGAGCTAATGCTGGAAGCTAGTACAGATATGTTAGGTACGTTTTTGCAACCTCAAGGCGCCTTCTCTTTATTTTGCTGTGCCTTTCTTCCAATTTCTTGCCCTGTTGCTTTAACGGGCTCGGTTCTTGATTCTGCGTCGAAGATCGGAGAGTGAATGAGAGGACAAATCTTCTTGTCAATCTTTCCCTTAATCATGGGTGTTTGTTCTGGGCCACTCCCGAACGAACCCAACAAATTGTTAGGTTCCAAGATCGTGCTTGCCAAGTGCACGATTTTCTCGCTTTTGCACGGCGACATTAACCCTTGTCTATAGGAATCTATTTCCGCGAAACGAGGTTCCAAAAACTCTTCCCGAATTATTGGAGGTATTCGAGAGATGCTCCCCGCATCCATAACTTTGTGCGGGCTCAACTCACTCGCTTGGAGCGAGATTTGCCATGATTATGATAAACATCTGTTATCCAAAGTTGGACCTGACGAAGATTGTTGCTGGTTGCCTGGCCAAGAAAACGCGTCGGAAAAATGATATTGACTCAATCGATGCGATGGTAGCTCCCGTGGCCGAATCGATGATAGATGAACTTCTTCGGATGGACTCAGAGTTTTTTACCAAGGGTTCTTATGCTGAACATAAAACAACCAGGGGCTTGTCCGTAGATACTATCTTGGGATTTAACTGACTTGTATTATATTGGAAACCTTGTATCTCACTCTTTTTTGTTTTCCCTCCTCTTTTTTTTATATTTCCGAAGGAATTTATTGTATATTGCTGAGGTCCTCTATGTTGTTGAAGCCCCCGAGCCTAACTGGGCGAAGGTTGCACTATTTTTTCCTCCTTGAAATCTATTTTTTCTTGTTGTAGTAAGACATCCTTGTTTGTCCCTTGGATGGATTGCCAATCTTCGAGTACCTTTGATGTCGAAATTCTATATTTGTATTGCGAGGTTCTTAGACCAAAGCACTTAAGATTTTTGATGTGTACACTATATTTATGATTACTCGGCTTCCGTTTTTTATATTTGGCGAGGTATTAATGTACCAAGGCGAAATATTTCAGTGAATCTATATTGTATGTATTTTAAGACTTGGGCGTTGAGCCCCGAGCGTGTCGAAAAATGAGAAGTATATCTCCACTATCTTTATTATATTGGAGCACCACGAGCCCGCCTCATTAAAAACCTTTCCCGGCCCCACTCGGTGCCCCGAAAAAGGAAAAGAGTGCGTCTGAAAACTCGTGGGCGTTTCAGTACATTGAAGTTTTACAAGGACTATATTTTAGCTCTAGGCGTAGAACCGCCTGAGTTGCGCCACGTTCCAGGGGTTTTGCTCCTCCACCCCTGTCTTCTTGTCCTTTATCCTGTATGCTCCTCCTCCAATTACTTCCGTGACGATATAGGGACCAAGCCATGGTGACTCGAGTTTTTCATGACTTTTTTGCGTGAGCCGAAGAACTAAGTCCCCCACTTGAAAAGATCTTGGCCGCAAACGTCGACTCGTGGTAATTCTTCAAGTCCTGTTGATATTTGGTGACCCTTGATAATACTTCGTCTCGAGCTTCGTCGAGTGCGTCTACATCGTCTTCCAATGCTGTCCTTGAAGCTTCTTCATCATATGTTGTGACTCTAGGGGAGTCGTGCTCTATTTCTATTGGAAGTACCGCCTCCGCGCCATGGACCGGAAAAACGGTGTTTCTTGTGTCGTCGTATTTGGTGTTGTTCGGATGCTCCACAACACACTTGGTAGTTCTTCAGGCCAGGTATGTCGAGCTTTTTCTAGTGGTCCCAACAGACGTTTCTTGATGCCATTGCAGATAATGCCATTGGCTTTCTCGACCTGCCCGTTGGTTTGAGGATGTGCAACTGACGCAAAGTGCAGCTTGATACCCACTTCTTTGCAGGTAATCTTTGAATTCGTTGGATGTAAAGTTACCGCCATTGTCCGTGACGATGCTATGAGGCACTCCAAATCCGAAGACGAGGCCTTTTATGAATTTTATCGCGGATGCTCCATCTCGGCGAATTTATCGGCTTCGCTTCTATCCACTTTGTAAATTTGTCGACGACTACTAGCATGTATTCCTTTCCTCCCGGCCATGATTTGTGTAACTTGCCCACCATATCGAGTCCCCATTGTGCAAAGGGCCACGACAAAGGTATTGGTGCTAGTTCCGCTCGCTGGAGAGTGAGGTTTTGCGGCGAACCTTTGACACGCATCGCAAGTCCTTACTATTTCTTTGGCGTCCTCGATTGCTGTCAACCAGTAGAATCCTGCCCGAAAAACCTTGGCTGCGATGGCTCGACTACTCGCGTGGTGGCCGCATATTCCTTCGTGCACATCCTTCAAAATTACTCTTCCTTCTTCGGGTGTTACACACCTTTGCAGAACACCTGAAATACTTCGCTTGTATAGTTCTCCTTTGATCACCGTGAAGGCTTTAGACCGTCGAATTACTCGCCTTGCTTCAACTGGATCGTCGGGTATTTCTTTCCTGAGGATGTATGATACATATGCTTCCATCCAAGGAACCTGTACCATCATCACAAGCTCTTGTTCATCTTCATCCTCCGTGGTTTCTGCGAGGGGTGTCGAAGTTTTTTCTTTTCTCTGCACCTTTTTTGGCTTTGTAGATCTCTCCGATATTTCTTCCCAAAACACTCCTGGCGGGACCGGGAGGCACCTGCGACCCGATGTTTGCGAGGACGTCGGCTTCATCGTTGCTCAACCTATCGATGTGATTTACTTCGCATCCATCGAATAGCTTCTCGAGTTCATTGTACACCTCCTTGTATGCTATCATGCTATCATTGATCGCATCACATTGGTTCATAACTTGCCGGGCCACCAATTGTGAGTCGCCAAAGATTTTTAGTCGAGTTGCACCGCATGCTTTCGCCATCCTCATCCCGTGTATGAGGGCTTCATATTCTGCTTCATTGTTAGATGCGTTAGGGAACGTCATCCGAAGGATATACTTCAATATGTCGCCTTCAGGTGATATAAGTATGACTCCTGCTCCAGCCTCCTTCTACTCTTTTGGACCCGTCAAAATTCATGGTCCGAGGTTCTCGACGAGTCCGGGGGTCCTGTGTTTTGCGGCTCCATCCACTCTGCGATGAAGTCCGGCAGAACTTGCGACTTGATTGCTTTTCTTTTTTCATACGTGATGTCCCGAGGGGAAAGTTCTATTCCCCAAAGGGAGACACGACCCGTAGCTTCTGGATTGTTCAGTATATTTGACAAAGGAGCCTCATTGACCACTATGATTGGGTGTGCCGAAAAATAGTGGCGCAATTTTCGTGCTTGTTGTGAACACTCCGTATGCTAGCTTCTGGTACTGAGGATACCTTTGTTTTGACGGCGATAAAACTTCGCTGACGAAGTAAACTGGCCTCTGTACTCCGTGGAGTTTTCCTTCTTCTTCTCTTTCGACAACCAGCGCCGTGCTCACCACTTGGGGCGTGGCTGTGATATATACGAGGAGAGGTTCCTTTTCCTTCGGTGCCACCAAGATTGGTGGTGTCGAGATTTTGCGCTTCAGATCTTCGAAAGCTCTGTCGGCTTCTTCGTTCCACTGGAATTTGTCTCCTTGTTTTATCAAAGCGTAAAATGGTAACGCTTTTTCTCCTAGCCTGGCGACGAATCTGCTCAAAGCTGCGACTCGCCCACTTAACTGTTGTATCTCTTTCAACTTTGTTGGCTTTCTCATTGTTACAATAGCTTGTATTTTATCGGGATTTGCTTCAACCCCTCTTGCTCGAGACTAGAAACCCTAAGAGTTCTCCTGTTGGGACACCAAAGGAACACTTCGTCGGGTTCAACTTCGAGCGAGAACTTGTTGAGGTTGTCGAACGTTTCCTTGAGGTCCTCTATCGGCGTTGATCCTTCTTTTGATGTGATGACAACGTCGTCGATGTATACTTGCACGTTTTTCCCAATCGTGTCGCCAAGCACTTTTGCATCATCCTCTCGATATGTTGCTCCCGCGTTTTTTAGACCAAAGGGCATTGTTCCGTAACAAAACACGCCATAAGGTGTAATGAACGCGGTCTTTACTTCATCTTCTTCTTTTAACCTGATCTGGTTGTAACCAGAATACGCGTCCGGGAAGGAAAGACGTTCGCATCCAGCCGTGGAGTCGATAATTTGATCGATCCTCGGGAGGGGAAGTGATCCTTTGGACAATGTTTGTTGAGACACGTAAAGTCGACGCACATGCGAAGGACCTTAGTGTTTTTCTTTGGCACCATCACGGGATTTGCTACCCATGTGGCTTCAGTGAATATCTCTTTGATGAAACCAGCTTCTTGTAGTCGATTGATTTACGACGAGCATAGCTTTGCGGTTTGGTTCCGAAAAACGCCGCAAAGGTTGTTTGATTGGTCTCGCTGATGGATCCAAATTTAGGTGGTGCTCGGCAAGTTCCCCGGGTACTCCTGGCATGTCAGCTGGACACCATGCGAAGATTTTCCAGTTCTCACGGAGGAACTCGACGAGCGCGCTTTCCTATGCGATATCCATGTTGTTTGCAATGGATGTCGTCTTTTTGGGTCCGTCGGGTGAATCTGCACCTCCTTAGAATTTTTCTCTCGTGTTGAAAGTTGATTCTTTATTTGGCCTCCCAACGTCTGGCAGTACGTCGTAATCAGTCATGCTTTTCGACGCCAAATACTCGGCTTGCATCCCGAAAGTTTCGATAACCGATGGAAATCCTTGTCGCACTTATCAGCTAAGGCGAAACTCCCTTTGACCGTGATTGGTCCCTTGGGTCCGAGCAATCTCCACAACAGGTATGTATAGTGTGGTACTGCCATAAATATAGCATATGCTGGTCGTCCCAACAAAGCGTGGTATCTGCGATGGAAAATCCACGACTTCAAACTCCGGTTTCTCGATTCTATAATTTTCTCGGGTTCCGAACCGAACGTCGAGGTTGATCTTTCCCAATGGGTAACTTGGTTTCTCCGGTGTGATGCCGTGGAACCTTGTGTCCGTTGGCTTCAAGTTTGCTAAGGATATGTTCATCTTCCTCAATGCATCTGCATACATAAGGTTTAAACTGCTGCCACCATCTATGAATACTCGAGAAACATCAAAACCCGCAATAACTGCTAGCAGAATAAGTGCTGACTGCCCTGGTCGAGGAACTTGCTGCGGGTGATCCGCTATGGTGAAGCCGATGTCTTGCCCTGACCAATTGAGGTACTCAACTGTTGGTGGAGGCATTTTCTCCGCCATGAACACTCGTCTCGAGATTACTTTTTGAGTTCCGTTGGACGGCCTTCCCTTCTGAATCATCGACACTGCTCCGTTTGAGTTAGGATCAACGTAAGGTGGTGGTGGAGGTGCTGCCGCTATTCTGAGCTGATGCCGATTGTCGTCTGTAATCGCGGGAGGTGGCGGTAGGTGAACTTCGCTCCTGGGCTCCCGATGGTTTCTCTGTGCTGCTCGAGCGTGAGCATTTTCTGCGTATCTGAACATTGCCTGAAAATTTCGACGGTCTTTCTGCAGGTGCCCTGACTGTCTTTTCCCGTTGCTGTCGAGGAAGAAGTGCATCTGGCATGGTCCGTTCAGCATTTCTTCGGGGGACACGAAAGGTCTTGGAAACCTCGGCCCACTATTTTGTCTATTGCGGGAGTCGTCCCTATTATCGCTTCTCTGCTCATTGCTTCTCGATAATCATCTCTCGTTGTTTCCTCCTGTGTTTGCCCGAAATCCTGCCGAAATTTGCCCCGGGGCATCATAGTTTGGATACTGCCGAGGAAATCGTCGCCTCGATTGATAATTTCGACCACGGTCCTCCTCCGGCGACTCGTGTCGTTTATTGTGGACAGCGTCTTCTCCGTCTGCCCATCTATTTGCTATCTCCATCAACGCGGATACTCGTTTTTGGATTGGTCCTTCCCAAGTCCTCGACAAAATCTCCACGCCTAATTCCTGCGACAAACGCATCTATTGCTCTCTCGTCCGATATATTTTCTCGCCGAGTTTTTTATGATGTTCCACCTTTGGATGTATTTTCTCATTGACTCATCCGGCTTTTGTCGACACGCCCTCAGCTCTTCTAACGACGCAGGTTTTTTTCACGTGGACCTCGAAGTTCTTGACGAATACGTCCTCGAAACTTTCCCAGTTGTCGATGGATCCTGGCGGAAGTTTTTTGATCCAAGATCGTGCGGCTCCACTTAAGTGCACCTGAATACTTTGCATGGCTGTTGCTCTAGTTCCTCCGAGTTAGCTTCACCGTCTCGAGGTAATCAATTAGCCGATCCCTCCGGATCTTGCAGGCCGTCGAACTTTTTGAAGTGATCGGGCAACTTAAATCCCGACGGGACTCGAGTTTTTCGTACTCTCCTTGTGAAGCACGGCAAGCCGCACATATCCTCGTCGTTAAGCTCCGGGGATTGCCGATGATCCCTTCTGCTTTGTCTCACTCTATCGACCCTTGCTTGTGCTCTCGTGTCTCTTGCTCCGCTTGGTCCTTCAGGAACCGCCGCTGTTGCCGCTGCAGGTCGTGGACTATTTTGCCTTGCCGCTCCTTCGGGAGGCGTTGCTACGAACGCTGTCCCCATAGCTCCAACCCCTGCTAACGCCATGTTGTATAATGTTTCCCTTGGATCTCCTGGGGGTGGCCTCGGATGCGAGGATGTAAGCTTGTGTCGCCATATACCCAGCTTCGGTGTCTTAGGGATAATATTTCCTCTTGTATCTATCGACATAAAGGACATGTCGAGGTTTTGAACCAAGTGCTCTCTTTCTGCTTCGGGTATGTGTTGTAACCTTGATCTTCCTCTGTTCCGAGCCTCCCTGTGGCTATCACCCGAAACTCTAGATTGCCCACTTAGATCTGCCCTTCTCCTGCTGGATGCATAAGCTGCCTCCTTTCTCCTGTTCAACTCAGCTGTCTGTTTTTCTATTTCTCGGGCAGTTCGTGCGAGCCTATATTGATAAGCTTGCGGTTCTTGAGCTGTAGCTGTTGTCGTCATTGGCTCCGAACCATCTAGGGCTTTTGCCGCTCTATCCCAGGCTGCCCGTGGAAGTTGAACTCTGACACGTGGTGTGGGCCCGACATATTTAGTGCCCATACCTCTCCTTAGATCTGAGGGATCGACAAAAGGATTACCCAAATCGTCGAAAGCCTCTGATGTTTCCTCTTGATTGTCGATAGCATAAATCTGATGATATTTTGTACTCCGATCTATGTTGGGTTTGGTGACATCATTGTTGAGATTGATGAAGACCTTGCCCACTGTGATAGATTTGTCGATGAAGTCGTAACTGTCGACATCGCTTGAGCCATCGCTTATATATGAGTCCGCAGATGACTCAAACGATGTGTTGCCGAAGATTTTGGCGAGTTTCTCTCTTGCTCTGATGCTGACGTAACGTGTTGCCGAAGTTTCTTCTTCTGACTCAGTTGACGATGCATAGCTTGAAAAATCAGAATCGACCGTCGACGATCCCGACGAAATCGGAATTTCGACACGATACGATCCTTCCTTCTCGACGCGAAAGTGAAACCTTCCGAACGTCATCTCCAAGGGCTCCGCCAGATATGCATATGCATCCAAACGGGAGGGTGGGTGAGGAACAAAATCAACAAGACCAGCAGCGATCTGTTTACCTCGATCCATAGTGTTGCTTCCGGTTGACGATGTCGAAGATCTTGAACGTGCCATCGAGATCAGATCCTTACGCCTCTAATTCTCACAGACGGCGCCAATTGACAAGGGATTAACTTGTCAATGCCTATGGATTGTAGGCTAGGGTTTAGTTAGAAGTAGAGGGCAAGTAGATCCCGAAGGTTTCAGCCGAAAAGTACTCGACGATTATGAAAACTAGGGTTTGCAGACAATGATTCGATGATCTCCTCGTCCCTCGACTCCCCCTTTATATAAGAGGTGGAGCCGAGGGTTTCGTTTTGTACAAGTTAGAGAGTCCGGGATGGTTTCTAACTCATCCCGCCAGATTACAAACAACACTTCCTATTACAACTCTACTTTCCTTAATATATCTTGGGCTCTCGAACCTTCTTATTCTTCGGATAGTGGGCCTTCGTTAAACCCCGGGTACTATCTTTGGCAGGCCCATTTAGGATGCCTATGTCACTCAGTAATTAGAGAAGCACATAAGAAATAAATGTTAAGTAAGCCACCACCTTACCCTGGTTAGGGGAGATTAAACCCTAGCATTGCACTCTCATGCTTAATTATTGAACATAAGAGACACCTCATGCTAAGTCCTATGGTTAAAAAAAAACCACAAGTGGTGATCAACCACTTATAATTATAACCAATACCAAACCATGATGAGAATAATACCTACTCTAGATAATCCAAAGTAGTATTAAATATAATCCTAATGCTACCTTTGAAATATGGTTCTAATAAATCACAAGACCTTAATCAACAAGTGTTCACATGAAATAACATGCAAGTGATTAATTTCTCAAATAGAAACCATGACCTAATAACAACCTCTGAAATAATTTGAAATAAAAGTATCAACTCTCATACTTCTAAAATTGAAAGTGAACTTCTAATAAAAAGGAAATAAAAGTGAGAGTACAAACTCATGTTTAATTGCTATATTGAATAAGCCCACATATGGGAAAATTAAATCAACTATAAAATACTTTCTTCAATTGGGAGAGTGGTGAAATAACCATTGCATTAATTCTTGTATTAATTCCAATAAGAAATACCTGCAAAATAGAAAAAGCATCCAAAATTGAATTAAAAACAGAATTCAAAAACAGAAAATAAGAAGGAAAAAAAACAGAGAAAAGAAATGGAGAAGAAGATTACCTGCCTCACCAGGCCGCAGCAGCCCAGTAGTAGCCCACCAACACGGCCCAAGACACGGCCCAACACCAACCCACTTACCTCTTCGTCAAAATAACAACGAGGAGTTCATCCTCATCCTCTCCGAGCGCATGGACGACAGCACGACACCGTGAGGAGCTTCTCCTCTCGCTGGCGTCTCCTCCTCGCTCGGCGTGGTGACGAGGCTCACTCCTGGCGCAGTATAAAGCCTCCCGACGAACCCTAGCTTCGGTTTGCTTCCCCCTCTGCTCCATTTTCCCCATGCCCGAAACCCTAGCCGTACGGACTCCGGCCGTCGCCGTCGGCAGAGACCACCCCGAGCCTCGCCGAATACGCCATCGTCATCGCCATGGTCGACAAGCCCACCGTGCAAGAGGAATGGAGCCAGGGAGCTCTCAATCGCCGACGAACCGCCGTTCCCTTCCGCCGGTATCTCACAGCAAATCGGAAATTGGCGTCGCCACCGTCGACAATCGGCGCCGTCGAGCCATCCGTGAGCATCACTGTGAGCCTATGCTTCTCTGGTGCCCCTTAATTTACCCTAGCATCCACCGTAGCGCGCCCGCATCGCTCACCGCCGTGCACCGCCGCAGTAGGAGCTCGCCGGAGCTACTCCGATGACCTTTTCGGGGGAGCGCCGCCACTTTATGGCTCAGTGCGTCGCCCTGGGTCGAACCAAACCACGCGCGCATCCGCGGGACTAGCCCAGCGCCGACGCTCATCGCCACTGCCGCCGGTGAGGGCCTTGGTTGCCACCTCACCGCCATGGGGGCAGCCAACGTGGCGACTGGCCCACTGGTCAGTGACTTCATGGGTAAGAAAACCGGGTAGCTCTAGTACTTGGTTTCATTTTAATTCAAATTCATCAATTGCTGCAAACTTCCAATAATTGTAGTAAATTCATAAAAGCTCAGAAAAATACAAATGACATATCAGAATTCTTATAAAATAAAAATCTATCCAATAAAAATATAAAACGAAATTTATATTTTTAATAGAAATTCAATTATTTAATACTTGTTATTTAAAGCCTTATTTAATTTTATTCTTAATTGAATTAAAATTCAATAATCAAGAAAAATTCTCCAAATTAAAGAAAACCAGTAACTAAATAAAGAAAACATTAAAACTAATTTTCTTTATTTATTTATTGTAATAAATCCTTATTAAAAGGATTTAAACCCTAAATCACTAATTACCTTAATTATTAATTCATTAAAAAATAATAAAAAGCCCCAACCTAATATTATCTTTATTTCAAAATTATTAATAGCTTCATCTTTAAAATGAAGTTATTAATCATAGAACTATATGGTGATTAGGAAACCCTGATTCCATATTGAATAAAGAACACAACCTCATAATTGTATGTAAAACCCAAAACCCTAAATCCACTAGAAACCCTAGGTCCACTATTTCCTGTAAACCTTAAATTGCTTCTAACCTAAACCCTAGGTTAGATCATGTAATCATGATACTTTCCTTTCAAACATAGAACTATAATAGCAACTAAATAATTGCCATGACCACATAAAATGTAAGAACCCTATCACTAGTTAATTTCTATGCTATGCTCTCATCTAAATCAAACTTGTTGACCTAGTAGGATCAACCTAGTGTAAAACCCTAATTCCTATTCCCAAGACCACCAACCTTAACTATCCATGATTAGCATCACAATATTGGGATGAATCCTAATAGTAACCATGATTGATGATTACCTTACATTCCATACTCCACTAAACTCTACTAGTGTGAGATATTTATGAACCATCCTATTTAGGAACCAAACATTCTTTACTTAGTGAATCCAAAGGTAAACCTTAGGCAACCACAACCTTAATTGTAATACTTCTTATTACTTAAGAAGTATGTTCTTCAAAAGTTATTCTTTTGAAGAAAATAAGGAATCATCATCCACCCTACCTAACAGGATCTATAAACCCTAGCCAATTATCACCAATAAGGTATACCACCTTTTTAGCAACTATTGGTAATTAAGATGACTAGGCTTAATTCAACAATACAAGCCCTAGCAACTGATGAATCCAACGAGGATGTGATCCATCTACTACTTACTCCCGAAGCGATGGAAACCATAGTACACCATAGAACCCCACAAACCTAATTATCATACTTGTTCTTTATTAAAGAACATGTTCTTCAAAAGTTATTCTTTTAAAGTATATGATAATTAATCATTAACCATGCCATAGAGTGCTAAAACCAACCACTATTCATTACATGTTAAGATTATACCAAATGTTATTGTTGTGTGCTATTAATGCTATTATTATGATATATTGCAAGCACATGTTTAGGATACCAAGTAATCACACCCGAATAAGAACCTTGTTTGTGAATCACTCTAAAAGTGCAACACACCCCGAACTAATCATTACCACTCACTAATCCTAAATCATCGGGGTTAGGTCACGCTTAGAGCGATTGCATCTCATTATTATGCATTATTGCATCCTTGCCAATCTTTAAACATCGTCCTTACCGGACGATGATGTTATTTCAGAATTTGGAGTTATTGCGTATCGAAGACCTTGTCCGCATAATCTTGCAGTCAAGAAAGGCAAGTTCATCACTTGCTCATGTCATTTGAGTATTTCTATCAAATTACTTGCAAAGTATTATGGTTATCACTATTGCATAAAAATCAAAACCACTACTTTCATAACTATGAATATGACTATGTTGTGGGCAATGGAACCATGGATTGTGTTGATATGGTGGAGGTCCCATTGCACGGGTTTATATCCATCTAGGATTAAACAACAAATGTCGCCAGTGATTCTTGTGCCGTAATACCCGTGTTAACCATAAGATCCGGAGTGGGACGGAGTAGTCAAAAGTGTTTCCACCTCTCGTTCATCAACGGATGCGCTTACCGTAGCGATTGTATCCGGCGGAACAACCGGAGGGTGGGGATCCCATTCTAATTCCCCACGGTAAAGCATTGCTTGCCGTAGCAGCTTGTGTCTTGCGTAACAACCGGAGGGTGGGGGTCCCATTCTAATTCCCCACGGTAATGCGGTCTATGATGGGTTGCAGCTACCGGCGTAGGAGTGTATGGTAGAGCCCAAGACTCGTCGTCGTGGTCGGGGTCCACCCTGAAATTACGGGAATAATGGGACCGGCGTGGACCCAGGGTCGGGGCATGCAACAAAGGGTGGGTATTCGAGGTAGCGGAGGAACATGATTGGCTAGACCTTATACCGGGCCTCACACCATAGGAAGTGTGAACGGGCATGCAACCCGGTTGGCACCAATGTTAAGATCTCTTATGGGTAAAGCAACACACCTCTCGCGAGTGTAAAGACCGTGACTCGTCACTCCCCGTTCCGGGATATGGAACTGCGAACGCTGCCGGAAAGGAGCTCCATGAAGTTCTAGTAAACCGGTGAAGGCCGACGGACATAATTCTTCCGAATAAAAGCAACCTTTTGAAGAAATGGTTATGAAAACTTGCATTGGTATTAGACTTTCTCGGTCTAATGCTGTAGCTAGTGCATTAAACACCTCTTTCCTATAATGAACTTGTTGAGTACGCTCGTACTCATCCCACTCTTAAATCCCCTGCTTAGAAATGGAGGCATCGAAGAAGGATCTACAGTGCAACTCGAAGACCGAGAAGTCAACAACTACTTCAAGAGACAGGACCCTGTCAGAGGAGTCAAATACCACATCCAGCAAGGAGAAAACCTAGTTTAGCCATAGAAGGGAACTAGTTTCCTAAACCTAGCTCCTACTTAGCTAGAATCTATTCTTAGCCTCTTTAGCTAGTTAAATACTCTACAAATAGAGTTCGTGTTAGGATTAGTCTACGAGTCGTTCTTCTGGAGTTTAGTTGCAGTTTTACCTCATTGTAAAGTAGGAGGCTGTGTGGATCTTTTGTAAAGAGTCAGTGTTGTAATTCTATAGACATGCCTTGGACCCGCATATGTTTCTGTTGTACCACTCTGAGCGATATAATACTAGTGGAACGGTGTTTCATTGGTGTTATATCAGACTTGCATACTACACCATGCAGTGGTATGCCGGGTCACCACACCAGGGCTTGCATAGGCTGCAGTAGGGAGGTGAGGTGGAGGGTTTGGGCACCAGGGCCAGTGTTGGGGAGGAAGGAGAAGAGAGGGGAGGTGGCCATGTGTGGCATGGCCGGCATGGCCATGTCATGCTAGCTTTGGCCCCTCCTCCTAGGGTTTCTGTGGATGGCTAGGGTGAGAGGGGGCAAGGGAACCAGAGGGAGTGATTTGGGGCAGTAGGGTTTAGGCCAAACACTATTTTAAATAGTGTTTGCATAGTTCCCTATTTGTAATTTGCTAAATTTCACCAAATTTGGTTGAGCTCAAAAGGATTCAAAAATTTAAACTGGAGTATTTGGATAAGTTTCTATTGACCAGATACAAACATGTGTGGTGGTGGAAATTTAAAAATCAAAGAGAGGCAAAAATTGCTAAGTGGGAGATTGTTGCATTTGATAAAAAGTTCCAACTTTGGATGAGCATAGAATTGGATCCAAGATGAATTTGACCAGGTGGTCTTTACCAAAGTTGTTCTCCTTCATGTGCTCTTGGATGAGATGCAAATAATTGAGAGAGTTTAGTTTGAAAAACTTGAGATAGAGGGGCTCAAAGTAGTGACCAGACTGAAATTGGAAGATTTCACCAATATCACATGTGATCACAATTTGAGTTTAAAATTGATTTGAATTGTGTTTCTTTGATTCCAAAAGTTGTAATAAGGGTTTAGTATCATATTACAACTAATGGTGAAGACCAAAATGGTCTAAGTCAAAGATTTAGAAAAATGGCATAAACCATATGTGAGGGTTTTGTGAATTTCTAACTTTTATTCTTTTATTTTTCTTTGCTTCATTTTGACAAGGGTGAGGTTTATTTGGGGTTAGAATAAGTTGGGTAAAGGGTTCAAACCATTTTGAGGCAATGGGAGTGCCTAGGTCAAGATTGGATATTTTGGCTAAGTGCCACATATGCCTCTATGCATATGTTTGATTTTATTTTTCTTCTCACTTGAATTGGTTGGTAATTACTTTGTTGAGTGTGTTTATGTATTTCAAATCACCTACCAAGGTTAACACTCAAGGTTGGAGCATTTGCAAAAAGTAGCCATAGGCTTGCATATGCCTTTTTCTTAATTAAGATCTTTTTATTTTGTTTTTCAAGGATTTGTGACAAGAGGGATGAGGTTTAGGGTTTAGCAAGTTTGGCAATGGTTAACCACCATTTAGAAAATTAAGAAAGGTAGAGTTCAAAATTTACATATTAGGGCTACATGCCCATATATGTCTTTTTCTTTTATTTTGGTTTCTCAAAATAGATCCAAATGATTTGTGAGATGGTTAAGGTTTAGGGTTTTTCTTATTTGATTTCTTTCTCTTTTATTTTATTTGGGTTGTGATCTTCACTTGATCACTTTAGGGTTTTAGGGTTTATCACATAAGCAAAATAACACACATCATGGCAAAACACAAATATTATGTATGAGCACTAGACCTAGCACTCTATGTAAGAAAAGTTTTTTGTTGGTTCTCATTTTTGGAAAAAGGAAATTCATTTTCTCTTTGTTTTGAAATTTGGGGTGTTACAAACCCTTCCCCCTTAAACAAATCTCGTCCCGAGATTTTAAGAAAAGTTAGGTTCCTAAGAGAGATTGGGCGATATGATTTAACAGGGAGACATACTTGGCATGGCCTGAGGTGCTTCTTGGGCTTCTGTTGCAGTCATGTTGTAGAGGCGGCCGTTGTTGTTGTTCTGGTTCCTTCTTGCGGCAAAGCGGCGCTGGTTCTGAGCAGGTGCAGCGGTATTGGCGGCAATCTTGGCTAACCTTTTGGGGCACTCGTTGGAGTAGTGTCCCACAATTCCACACTCATAACAAGTTATGGTTGACTTGTCCTTGGGGTTGACGGGGATGGCATTGCTTCCAGTCTTTGGGCCAGTGTTGTTGTTGTTGTTGTTGTTGTTGTTCCCGTTGTTGTTGGTGTTGGGGTTGTTGTTGCTGGTGTGATTGTTGTTGTTGTTGCCTCCGGGCTTCGGGGGTCCTCCTTGGTTATTGGTGTAGTTTGGGCGGTAAGTCTGGGCAGTGGGCTTGTTGTATCTTGGAGTAAATCCTCCAGATGAGTTGTTATGGTACTTCTGGGTATTGCTGGACCCATGCTGATTCATCATCCGGCGTTTGCGGTTCTCGTTGGCTTGGTGAAGCTTCCCTTCCATCTGGATGGCTGAGTCCACCAGGGCTTCTAAGTCAGCAAAGGGAATGTTGACCAGTACAGTCTGCATTTCGTCGTGTAATCCGTTCAGAAATCTTTCTTTCCGTTTCTCATTGGTGTCAGTTTCATCCGGGGCGTACCTTGACAGAGTAAGGAATCTGTCGCGGTATTCTACCACGGACATCCTGCCTTGCTTGAGTTCGCGGAACTCGTCTCTCATCTTCTTAATCAGTCCTTGGGGCACATGGTACTTGCTAAACTTCAGCTTGAACTCTTCCCAGGTCATCATCTGTCCCGCATTCATTGCACGGGCACTTGTCCACCAGGCTCGTGCAGGTCCTGACAGGTAGTGGGTGGCGAACAGTACTTTCTCTGTGGCTTCAACTCCCGCAACTTCGAGGCTGTTCTCCATTGTCTGGAGCCAGTCATCTGCGTCGAGGGGCTCTTCGGTCTTGCTGGAAATGGGTGGGTTGGTGTTCTGAAAGTTCTTTAGTTTGGATCCGGGGTGGTCGTGGTTTCCATGGCCGTTGTTGTTCTGAGCGATCTGTTGCAGTGCAGCTATGTTGGCTTGGCGTTCAGCTCTTTCGGCTTCTCTGTCAGCCATCATTATCTCCAGCATTTGCATCATGGCGTCTTGGTTGGTGCTGCGGGTTGGTGGGGCCATCTGGATATTGAGGTAGATGCTAAGATAAGAGGGAAATTTCTATGGTTTGTTTGGGTTTTAAAGTTCAAAAAGTTCAAAACTTGAAAACTTGAGTAGTGTTGAGGGGGTAAAAACCAACAACACTTTTTCATTCATACCAAACATCACACATTACAAATCTAACACACCGTTGGTTTGAAGAACCATTCATTCGCTCTACGATACAAGGGGATCCTGATACAACTCACACCTACTTAAGTGCTGTGGTGATACTACTCTTCCGGGTGGACTCTTTGTCTTCACGAGTGATGGGCTTGGCGAGAGGCGAGGGCGTTGTCCAAATCCATGCGGGTTTTGTACTGCCTGAAGTCCTGGTGTGCTACATGGGGGTTCATCTCCGTGTCCGGGGGCATGGTCATCGGTCTTCCCATGGGATCATGTCTTGGGTAGTAGATGAAGCGAGTGTTCTTGATCTTGTTCTCATTTTGTCCACACAGACGGGAAATTGCTTCTTGCATAGCTCTGACTAGTCCTTCCTTCCAAGTGTTTCCTGTTACAGAAAACCATATGGTTTCCCATACCGGGGCTCCATGCTTCTTTCGTAGATCGGTAGAAACTTCCCACCGAGGTGGTTCTCCGGAGTGGTTGTTGAGGGGTATTCCGAAGAACTCGGGATACGGGTGGCCTAGATATTCCACTAGTTGCTTCAAATCCTTTTCGAACCTCAGGTCGCCTCCAGGACCAAGCTGATAGAACTCCCATTGGTACTCCATCTGTGAGCAATTAGGATAAGTAAGTTAATGGAGTGATCAAGTGTGCAAAATTTTATGTACAATTACAAAGAAAGGTAGAGCATGGATTTAGTATTTTGAAAAGATCTCAAGATAAGGGTGAGAAATAAGTTTTCAAAAATATTCACTTCCTTTGTTTTGAAACTAAGTTTTTCGGACGTCCATTCTAACTAGGGTCTCCTAAGGTCAAACAATGGCTCTGATACCAACTTGTCAACACCCGGATTTTTAAGTCCGGATGCTCGTTATGCCATACATCGCAATCCCAGGAATATTGTTGTTGCGAGACATAACAGTTGAATATCATAAGTCATCATTCATTACATATCATAGTCGTCTTACAAATAGATCACATGATCCAATATTACAATAATAGTTGAACTATTCTTTCAACACACATCACAAATACATAGCGGAAGCGTAGATAGAAGGGGACTCTATAGTCCACAGGCCAACGCTTGACGTCAGGAGTAGTCCTAGTTGTCGTAGACGTCCTGCTGTCCATCATCTTCATACTGCTCATCTTCATAGTCTGGCCATTTGAATAGCCAGGGATAAAGCCGTGAGTACTTTAAAGTACTCGCAAACTAATACTAATGTAAGTACTAACATTTCTGGTAAGGGGGTGCTAAGCTCTAGTTTCTTTTGCATAAAGCCAATTTTAGTTCACAAGTATTTGAAATAAAGACCTTTTATGTGCTAACTAACTCAAGTGGGAACATTAGTGTTATTCCCACAACTCTGTTGTGATTCAAGTCAAATTCACCATTCACCTTTCAAGTTCAAGTCACAAATCATATGTCACATTTTTGAAAATGGTCTGATGACGGAACAAGTATGGCCTTTCCAACCGTCCATAACCGTGGACGCGGCTATTCGAATAGTTCTACACTCGCGGAGGTTGCACACTTGTGCCACAACATTTGCAATAATCCGTCGTGGTTAATCGGCCCTCGATTTATCACACTCCGTGTGCGGACTACCAACCATAACCTTTCACTTACATACCCTAGTATAGGCACCTCTCCCCATGAGCTTGGCCTCCCAGTGAAGACAAACCGTCAGCCTGGGAACTGCACAGGGCTTGGGCCGGATAATTCACCTCATTCACGTCATTTCACATCAATTCACTTTTAACGGAGGCAGCCTCAGCATAACCCCTATGACGCTTGTTTAGAGGGAACCCATACTAAGATACATAAACTTCCAGTTAAGCCCTTACCCATAATCAGGTATTGTGGGGGTACTTGCAAAATTGAAATGGTATCGCATCCGAACCCAACCATCAGTTTTTTTGTAAAGTTCACCATGTCATTCACAAGTCACATTCACCTTCAAAATCTTTCAATAGAATGACTCATCATTCCAAGGTTTTCCAAAGTCATTTCATTTCACAAGTTCCCATCTAGAGTAGTCAATTTTATTTGTTAGCACTAGCAACTAGTCATGAGGGGTGCTAACTAGCTTTGATTGTTCTAGGCTAACTTTGATACTCTTGTAGTACTCTATCTCTAGACCAAAGTTAACTATAAAAGTGAGTTATAATAATCAAAGTAAAATCTTGTAAGAATAAAACTTGGGATGGGATCATGAAGCATAAAGTAATTGGTGAGTGTGCCTTGCTCTAGTAGAGCTTTGCACTTTGCAAAAATATTAGCTTGCAACAATAGAGCTTGCAATGGTATTAGCTTGCCTTGGTGGTTGAGGTGATCAAAGTGCTCTTCTTCTTCTGGGTAGAATCCTTCCTCTTCCTGGTATTCTCCGGTACTAGCGTCTATACATGAATACGAGGATACAATCACCAAACAATACTTAAGTAGCCTTAATTAGCCTTAATGGCTCACTCCAAATGATCTAGCATCATCACTTAACATTGCTACCCAAAATTAATCTAGGGTTTTCTTACTTAGTGTTAGGGAAAATAATTTCCTCTTATTACATATGTAAATGATAGTTTCCATATGGTTCTTGAGAAATAATTTCCTCTCATTGAATCTTCTTAAGATTTAATTTCTCAAACAATCATACATGAAATCATGTTGACCTAAGTCAACCATTCATCATCATTTGAGAAAATGATTTAAATGAGGTAGAATACCTCATACTATTTAACAATGCTTATTATGATTTAAAATCACCAAGTATTTCATGTGAGAGTATTTGACCAGTGGTTCAAACTTCATATGAAAGTACTTGGGACAAGATTTAAATGAAGTGAAACACTTCATATAATTTGCATAATAGTTTTGGACAATATCAACTAACTAAAATAGCCATATAGTCCCTTATTTAATTTGGGCCATGATCACTCAATGTAACCATACCATATTTTTGCATAAACAATTAGTGTAAGTGAAATGTCAACTATTGGAGTTGGAATTAACTCAATATCCATTTTGGTTGATTTTTAAGAATTATTTGAAGTCACAAAAGTCCCTGCCTTGTTATTTTTTTTTATTCAAAATCTACACAAGCTATAAGGTTGAATCCAGTGGGGTTAGTTAGATAAATTCATAAGGCTTCCAGAACATTTTGATTTACTAAATTTGGACTTGTAGATTTGAAAATATTCAAAAAAAATGGCAAAAGGTCAGTATTGAAATCTCACTGAAACAATTTAATTTGAAAATTGCTAATGGGCTAGGCGGGAAAAGGAATGGGCCGATTTGGTTTGAAACTGAGGAAACCAGCCCAGTAGCACTGCGGGCCAGCTGACAAAGGGGCCCGCGCGTCAGTGACTGTTAAACGCCGAAGCGGTATGGGATGCGGTGGACCGTTAGATTAGAAAGCGATCGAGCGGCCCTGGGTCGTCGTCGTCTCCGACGAGACCCTAACCTGGTCGCGGCGGTGGTGGGGGTCGACGGCCAACCTGGGCTCCGGCGAGGCTTGGCGAGGGTGTGCGGCGGCGTTGTCGAGGACGAGGAATTGACTGGTAGCAGCGGCGTCGCTCGGGGAGGCATCAATCGACGGCGTCGCTGATGTACTGGCGCGGAAAACTCCGGCGAAATTGCAACGGCGGAGGGGGTAATTGGCGAAGGGTGGTGGTCAGGGAAGCTCAGGAGGGAGAGGGGAAGTCGAGGGTGTGAAGAGATTATCCAGGGGCGGCCTCCTTTTATAGGCGCTCGAGGTGCTGCGAGGGTGCGGCGAGGTCGACCAGGGCGCGGTGATTCCGGCGGCGTAGGGAGCTAAGCGGGGGCGGCGCTAGGTAGGTGGCGTCCAGGTGAAGTCATAGCGCGTGCTGGCGAGGTGGGGGACGGCCAGGTGAGCGCGGGCGGTAGCGATGTCTGGCGGCACGGGCGCGGGGGAACGGCGAAGTGGTCGGAGGCGACAGGCGGCGCGAGGGCACGGGCGCGTGTCTGGGGGTCTGGTGTCGCGGCGGCGAAGCTCAAGGCATTGAGAGGGGGGCCAAGGGTGGCGTCGATTGTTGGGGCGGCGCGTGGCCAGTGCGTGTCCATGGCGCACACGTGCGACGTCCTCGGCATGCCTAGGACGTTCTGGGCGCGCGTTTTCCGGCGAGCTTCGGCGTCCTCTCCGACCAGGGCTTGCATAGGCTGCAGTAGGGAGGTGAGGTGGAGGGTTTGGGCACCAGGGCCAGTGTTGGGGAGGAAGGAGAAGAGAGGGGAGGTGGCCATGTGTGGCATGGCCGGCATGGCCATGTCATGCTAGCTTTGGCCTCTCCTCCTAGGGTTTCTGTGGATGGCTAGGGTGAGAGGGGGCAAGGGAACCAGAGGGAGTGATTTGGGGCAGTAGGGTTTAGGCCAAACACTATTTTAAATAGTGTTTGCATAGTTCCCTATTTGTAATTTGCTAAATTTCACCAAATTTGGTTGAGCTCAAAAGGATTCAAAAATTTAAACTGGAGTATTTGGATAAGTTGCTATTGACCAGATACAAAGATGTGTGGTGGTGGAAATTTAAAAATCAAAGAGAGGCAAAAATTGCTAAGTGGGAGATTGTTGCATTTGATAAAAAGTTCCAACTTTGGATGAGCATAGAATTGGATCCAAGATGAATTTGACCAGGTGGTCTTTACCAAAGTTGTTCTCCTTCATGTGCTCTTGGATGAGGTGCAAATAATTGAGAGAGTTTAGTTTGAAAAACTTGAGATAGAGGGGCTCAAAGTAGTGACCAGACTGAAATTGGCAGATTTGACCAATATCACATGTGATCACAATTTGAGTTTAAAATTGATTTGAATTGTGTTTCTTTGATTCCAAAAGTTGTAATAAGGGTTTAGTATCATATTACAACTAATGGTGAAGACCAAAAGGGTCTAAGTCAAAGATTTAGAAAAATGGCATAAACCATATGTGAGGGTTTTGTGAATTTCTAACTTTTATTCTTTTATTTTTCTTTGCTTCATTTTGACAAGGGTGAGGTTTATTTGGGGTTAGAATAAGTTGGGTAAAGGGTTCAAACCATTTTGAGGCAATGGGAGTGCCTAGGTCAAGATTGGATATTTTGGCTAAGTGCCACATATGCCTCTATGCATATGTTTGATTTTATTTTTCTTCTCACTTGAATTGGTTGGTAATTACTTTGTTGAGTGTGTTGATGTATTTCAAATCACCTACCAAGGTTAACACTCAAGGTTGGAGCATTTGCAAAAAGTAGCCATAGGCTTGCATATGCCTTTTTCTTAATTAAGATCTTTTTATTTTGTTTTTCAAGGATTTGTGACAAGAGGGATAAGGTTTAGGGTTTAGCAAGTTTGGCAATGGTTCACCACCATTTAGAAAATTAAGAAAGGTAGAGCTCAAAATTTACATATTAGGGCTACATGCCCATATATGTCTTTTTCTTTTATTTTGGTTTCTCAAAATAGATCCAAATGATTTGTGAGATGGTTAAGGTTTAGGGTTTTTCTTATTTGATTTCTTTCTCTTTTATTTTATTTGGGTTGTGATCTTCATTTGATCACTTTAGGGTTTTAGGGTTTATCACATAAGCAAAATAACACACATCATGGCAAAACACAAATATTATGTATGAGCACTAGACCTAGCACTCTATGTAAGAAATTTTTTTTGTTGGTTCTCATTTTTGGAAAAAGGAAATTCATTTTCTCTTTGTTTTGAAATTTGGGGTGTTACAGCATCTCCAGCCGTTGGGCTCCCCAGGCGCTAAATAGCGTCGGATGGATGTAATTTTTGGCCTGGGAGGCCCATTTTCCCAGCGGCGAGCCCACAATGGATGAAAGTTTTTGACGAAATACGGCAAATTTAGACAGAACTAGGCGAAACTCGTGCAAACATAAGCGAAATTTAAAGATATTTAACTTATATAAACGAGTTCGTACATATATAGGCCGAATTCGTACATATATTTGAATTCGGCCAGATGGAAACATGAACTTAAACTAATAGCTGCCTTCTACATGCCGAAATGGCGGTAGAAGGCAGTGTAGTCCGTGTCGTCGTCGTCGTCGCTCGAGCTGGCGGCATCCTGGGGCGGCGCTGCCTCGTACCAGCGGCTCGAACCCTGGCTAGCGTCGCCGGCGCGTGGCGGCGTCGGCCGGTAGATGTCGTCGTCGCTGCTCTCCTCGAGCTTGATCCCCTCCCTGGGCGCGACGTTCCTTCCCGCGGTTGGTGCGGCGGCGCGGACGGCGAGTTGGCGCGAGGCGGCCAGGTCCAGCAGCCGTCGCTGCTGCTCCGCCTCCTGGCGCTCCCAGTACCGCCTGGACCACTCCAGCGCGGCGTCGATGGGGAGGCTGTTGTCGGCGGGCACCAGGTCCTGCAGCGACCTCGCGATCGCCTCCGCCACCGCGGTTTCCTCCGCGCGCTTGGCCTCCTCCTCAGCGAGCTGGTTGGCGGCGGCGGCGGCCTCCTTCTTCGACGACTTCCTCTTTCGCCCGCGCTGCGGAGAGGAGGGTTGGTCGCGGATGACGAGGGCGCCGCTGCTGCGCCCTCTGGTCGGCGGTGGAGACGCCGGCTCCTTCTTGATGAAGGGCGCCAATCCGCCGGACCTGGACGCCGACCTCGACCCAGACGAGGAGGAGGACGGCGCCATCCTCCTCGGCGTCCAGGAACTATCGTGTCGGTGCGACACGGTAGCAGCCTCCGGCGGCGGCATTTCCAGGACGGGTTAGTTCCCACCCTCGATGTACGCGAGCACATTCGCGAGGGTGCAGCCAGGCGCGCTCCACCACCGGCGGTGGCCGGCGGCGTTGTTCCTAGCGGGAGGAGGGGGCCGTCGTAAGCGGCGAGTTCGCGCTCGTACCTTCGCCGGAAAAAGTCGGTCCACGCCTCGTAGTTGTCGGGGAAGAAGCGCGGCTCCGCGCGCTGCTCGTCACTTAGAGTGACGAGCACCGCTTCAATCTCCGCCTCCAGGGCGGCTCGACCCATCGGCGGCGGCGGGATCGGGACGCCGCCCGCACTTAGTCGCCATCCTCCTGGCGCGCGGAAGTCCGGCGGCGCCGGGTAGCCCGCCATGTGGAGGAGCCGCCCCTCCCATTGGTGGAGAGAACGGAGGCCGAAGCCATTGTTTGATCGCCGCTAGTTCGCTCGAGATCGGGGAAGATTTGGGGAACGTGAGAGCAGGGAGCTAGGTGAATGCGGGGCAGACGCGGTAGTTTGGCGATAAATAGAGGTAGGCGCGCGTGAAACCGAGGCGACGACATTAACTCGCCGCGTGAAAGCTACACATCCGGCGAAGACTGACCGATGGCAGGCTTTTACAGCGCGCAGAAGACGATGCAATGAGGACGACCATCGGTCTCTCTCGCCGACAAGTTGGAGCCACCAGCCGCACGGGAAGTTTCCTCGGCGTTTCCCGCGCTTTTGTTTCGTCCGGAGTCTCCGAGCGCTCTCCGGAGGGCCGGGGATGGTCTGGGCTCTCCGGACAGATGAAAGGCCTAATCCGAACAAAAACGAGGAACCGGGAGCGCGACTGAACCGTTTTCGTCCATCCAGACGACAAAACGTCGTTTTAGAGGCCTTCGTCGGGGACACGGCTAGAGATGCTCTT
>NW_025900341.1:0-53160 GCF_022539505.1 Lolium rigidum
CCGCAGCGCATAGGCGAAGCCCTACCGAAGTTCTCCACCACCACCGCCACCACGCCGTCGTGCTGCAGGGATTCCAAGGAGGATCTACTACTTCCGCTGCCCGCTGGAACGGGGAGAAGGACGTCGTCATCAACACCGAACGTGTGACCGAGTACGGAGGTGCTGCCCGATTGTGGCACCGTGATCAAGATCTTCTACGCGCTTTTGCAAGCGGCAAGTGATCGTCTACCGCAACAATAAGAGCCTACTCTTATAGGCTTTGGAAATCTTCAAGGGTTAGTCTCGTTCATCCCCTCGTTGCTCCCATCTTCTAGATTGCATCTTGGCTTGGATTGCGTTCTCGCGGTAGGAAATTTTTTGTTTTCTATGCAACGTATCCCAACAATAACCGTCTTGCATTAAACAAGATCCAGATATAATGTTCATGCTCAACGCGGGTACAAAATAACAATTATTTAGGCTTAAAACTAATCCCGAAGGTAGATGTAGAGGAAGTGTGCCGACAACGATCACATTGACCTTGGATCCATTTCCAACGTGCATCGTCACTTCATCTTTCAGTAGTCTTCGTTTATTCTTTAGTTCCTGTTTCGAGTTACAAATATGAGCAACCGAACCAGTATCAAATACCCAGGTACTAGAACGAGAACCTTACGCTTCCAGTGTCCCTTCTCCTTGCAGTAATAGCACTCAGCATCAGGCTTAGGGCCGTTCTTAGGTTTCATAGGAGGCGTGGCAGCTTTCTTGCCACCCTTCTTGAATTTTCCCTTAGACTTGCCCTATTTCTTGAAACTGGTGGTCTTGTTGACCATCAACACTTGGTGCTCTTTCTTGATCTCAATCTCAGCAGCTTTTAGCATGCCAAAAAGTGCAGGTAACTCCTTGTTCATGTTCTGCATATTGTAGTTCATCACAAAGTTCTTGTAACTTGGTGGCAGTGATTGAAGGACACGATTAATCCCCAGTCTGTTAGGAATCACTATTCCCAAGTCACTGAGTTTCTTCGCATGCCCGGTCATGGCGAGCATGTGCTCACTAACGGAGCTGCCTTCTTCCATCATACAGCTGAAGAAATGTTTCGATGCTTCATAGCATTCCACGGCTGCATGAGTCTCAAAAATAGCTTTTAGCTCTTTCATGAACTCATGAGGATCGTGGTGCTCAAAACGTTTTTGAAGATCGGATTCCAGACTACATAGGATGGCACACTGAACTTGAGAGTACCGAGTTTTCCGAGTCTCGTAAACAACTTTTACTTCATCGGTTTCAGTTTCTGCAGGAGGGTCACCTAGCGGTGCATCAAGCACATATTGCAGATTTCCGCCAGAGAGGAAGATCCTCGCATGACGGAACCAGTCGGTGAAGTTGCTACAGTTGCTCTTAAGTTTTTCTTTCTCTAGGAACTGGTTAAAATTGATTGAGGACGCCATCTCTACAACATATATTTGCAAAAGTTTAGACTAAGTTTATGACAAATTGAGTTCAAATTTTAATTCAACATAATTAAAAATCTAGGTGAACTCCCACTCAAAACAATATCCCTCGCATTGTCTTAGTGATCACACGAACCAAATCCACCGCACCTAAGTCCGATCATCACGAGACAAGGTGTGATTTCAATGGCGAACACTCAAAGTGTTCATCATATCAACCATATGATTCATGCTCTAACTTTCGGTATCATGTGTTCCGAGACCATGTCTGTACATGCTAGGCTCGTCAAGGCCACCTTAGTATCCGCATGTGCAAAACTGTCTTGCACCCGTTGTATGTACTTGTTGATTCTATCACACCGGATCATCACGAGATGCTTCGAACCGACAAGTCTTGGTAACGGTGCTACTAAGGATGAACACTTTATTATCTTGAGATTTTAGTGAGGGATCATCTTATAATGCTACCGTCGCGATCTAAGCAAAATAAGATGCATAAAAGGATTAACATCACATGCGGTTCATATGTGATATGATATGGCCCTTTTGTCTTTGCGCCTTTGATCTTCATCTCCAAAGCACGGACATGATCTCCATCATCTTCGCGCATGATCTCCATCATCGTCGGCGTAGCGTCAAGGTCAATGGCGCCATCTTCATGATTGTCCTCCATGTAGCAACTATTACAACTACTTTGAAATACTACTCAACATGAAATTTAAAGACAACCATAAGGCTCCTGCCGGTTGCCACAATACAATAATGATCATCTCATACATATTCATCATCACATTATGGCCATATCACATCACCAAACCCTGCAAAAACAAGTTAGACGTCTCTAATTTGGTTTGCATATTTTACGTGGTTTAGGGTTTTCGAGAGAGATCTAATCTACCTACGAACATGAACCACAAAGTTGATACTAATGTTTTCAATAGAAGAGTAAATTGAATCTTCACTATAGTAGGAGAGACAGACACCCGCAAAGCCTCTTATGCAATACAAGTTGCATGTCGAACGAGGAACAAGTCTCATGAACGCGGTCATGTAAAGTTAGTCCGAGCCGCTTCATCCCACTATGCCACAAAGATGCAAAGTACTCAAACTAAAGATAACAAGAGCATCAATGCCCACAAAACCATTGTGTTCTACTCGTGCAACCATCTATGCATAGACACGGCTGCGATACCACCTGTAGGATAACGTTGCATAGAAAACAAAAAATTTCCTACCGCGAACACGCAATCCAAGCCAAGATGCAATCTAGAAGACGGTAGCAACGAGGGGATTATCGAGTCTCACCCTTGAAGAGATTCCAAAGCCTACAAGATGAGGCTCTTGTTGCTGCGGTAGACGTTCACTTGCCGCTTGCAAAAGCGCGTAGAAGATCTTGATCACCGGCGCCACGAACGGGGAGCACCTCCGTACTCGGTCACACGTTCGGTTGTTGATGAAGACGACGTCCACCTCCCGTTCCAGCGGGCAGCGGAAGTAGTAGCTCCTCTTGAATCCGACAGCACGACGGCGTGGTGTCGGTGGCGGTGGAGAACTCCGGTGGAGCTTCGCTAAGCGTGCGGGGGCTTATGGAGGAGAAGGGGCGGCTAGGGTTTGGGAGGGGGTGGCCGGCCACTTGAGGGGGGCGGCTAGGCTGTGGTCTTGGGGTGGCCGGCCCCCTCCCCTTGGCCCTCATTATATAGGTGGAACACCCAAGAGTTGGTCTACAAGTCTTCGAATAAGACCCCAAACCAAAACCTTCCATAACTCATGAAACCTACCCAAGCTAGGACTCCCACTAGAGGTGGGAGTTCCACCTTCCTTGGGAGGGGGTGGCCGGCCCCCTTTGGGGAGTCCACTTGGGACTCCTCCCCCTTAGGGTTGGCCGGCCATGGGAGGTGGAGTCCCACCGGGACTCCGCCTTCCTTGGTGGTTTCTTCCGGACTTTTCTAGAACCTTCTAGAACCTTCCATAGAACCTTCCGAATCATTTTAAATCACATAAAATGACATCATATATATGAATCTTATTCTCCGGACCATTCCGGAACTCCTCGTGATGTCCGGGATCTCATCCGGGACTCCGAACAAATATTCGAACTCCATTCCATATTCAAGTTCTACCATTTCAACATCCAACTTTAAGTGTGTCACCCTACGGTTCGTGAACTATGCGGACATGGTTGAGTACTCACTCGACCAATAACCAATAGCGGGATCCGGAGATCCATAATGGCTCCCACATATTCAACGATGACTTTAGTGATCGAATGAACCATTCACATATGATACCAATTCCCTTTGTCACGCGATATTTTACTTGTCCGAGGTTTGATCTTCGGTATCACTCTATACCTTGTTCAACCTCGTCTCCTGACAAGTACTCTTTACTCGTACCGTGGTATGTGGTCTCTTATGAACTTATTCATATGCTTGCAAGACATTAGACGACATTCCACCGAGAGGGCCTAGAGTATATCTATCCGTCATCGGGATGGACAAATCCCACTGTTGATCCATATGCCTCAACTCATACTTTCCGGATACTTAATCCCACCTTTATAACCACCCATTTACGCAGTGGCATTTGGAGTAATCAAAGTACCTTTCCGGTATAAGTGATTTACATGATCTCATGGTCATAAGGACTAGGTAACTATGTATCGAAAGCTTATAGCAAATAACTTAATGACGAGATCTTATGCTACGCTTAATTGGGTGTGTCCATGATGGCGTGTATTTCACACGTTCGTTGGGCAACCCCAAGAGGAAGGTATGATGCGCACAGTAGCAAGTTTTCCCTCAGAAAGAAACCAAGGTTTATCGAACCAGGAGGAGCCAAGAAGCACGTTGAAGGTTGATGGCGGCGAGATGTAGTGCGGCGCAATACCAGGGATTCCGGCGCCAATGTGGAACCTGCACAACACAACCAAAGTACTTTGCCCCAACGAAACAGTGAGGTTGTCAATCTCACCGGCTTGCTGTAACAAAGGATTAACCGTATTGTGTGGAAGATGATTGTTTGCAGAGAAAATAGTAGAACAAGTATTGCAGTAGATTGTATTTCAGTAAAGAGAATTGGACCGGGGTCCACAGTTCACTAGAGGTGTCTCTCCCATAAGACGAACAGCATGTTGGGTGAACAAATTACAGTTGGGCAATTGACAAATAAAGAGAGCATGACAATGCACATACATATCATGAAGAGTATAGTGAGATTTAATTGGGCATTACGACAAAGTACATAGACCGCCATCCAACCGCATCTATGCCTAAAAAGTCCACCTTCGAGGTTATCATCCGAACCCCCTCCGGTATTAAGTTGCAAGCAACAGACAATTGCATTAAGTATGGTGCGTAATGTAACTAGTGACTACATCCTTGAACATAGCACTAATGTTTTATCCCTAGTGGCAACAGCACAACACAACCTTAGAACTTTCACGTCACTGTCCCGGTGTCAATGCGAGCATGAACCCACTATCGAGCATAAGTACTCCCTCTTGGAGTTACAAGCATCTACTTGGCCAGAGCATCTACTAGTAACGGAGAGCATGCAAGATCATAAACAACACATAAGCATAACTTTGATAATCAACATAACAAGTATTCTCTATTCATTGGATCCCAACAAACGCAACATATAGAATTACAGATAGATGATCTTGATCATGTTAGGCAGCTCACAAGATCCGACAATGAAGCACAATGGGGAGAAGACAACCATCTAGCTACTGCTATGGACCCATAGTCCAAGGGTAGACTACTCACACATCACACCGGAGGCGACCATGGCGGCGTAGAGTCCTCCGGGAGATGATTCCCCTCTCCGCCAGGGTGCCGGAGGCGATCTCCTGGATCCCCCGAGATGGGATCGGCGGCGGCGTCTCTGGAAGGTTTTCCATATCGTGGCTCTCGGTACTGGGGGTTTCGTCACGGAGGCTATTTGTAGGCGGAAGGGCAGGTCAAGAGGCGGCACGGGGGCCCCACACCACAGGGCCGTGCGGCCAAGGGGGGGGGGCGCGCCGCCCTAGGGTGTGGCCCCCTCGTCGCCCCTCTTCGTCTCTCCTTCGGACTTCTGGAAGCTTCGTGGAAAAATAGGCCCCTGGGCTTTGATTTCGTCCAATTCCGAGAATATTTCCTTACTAGGATTTCTGAAACCAAAAACAGCGAGAAACAACGAAGCGACACTTCGGCATCTTGTTAATAGGTTAGTTCCGAGAAAATGCACGAATATGACATAAAGTGTGCATAAAACATGTAGATAACATCAATAATGTGGCATGGAACATAAGAAATTATCGATACGTCGGAGACGTATCAGCATCCCCAAGCTTAGTTCCGCTCGTCCCGAGTAGGTAAAACGATAACACGGATAATTTCTGGAGTGACATGCCATCATAATCTTGATCATACTATTTGTAAAGCATATGTAGTGAATGCAGCGATCAAAACAATGTATATGACATGAGTAAACAAGTGAATCATATAGCAAAGACTCTTCATGAATAGCACTTCAAGACAAGCATCAATAAGTCTTGCATAAGAGTTAACTCATAAAGCAATAATTCAAAGTAAAGGCATTGAAGCAACACAAAAGAAGATTAAGTTTCAGCGGTTGCTTTCAACTTATAACATGTATATCTCATGGATATTGTCAACATAGAGTAATATAATAAGTGCAATAAGCAAGTATGTAGGAATCAATGCACAGTTCACACAAGTGTTTGCTTCTTGAGGTGGAGAGAAATAGGTGAACTGACTCAACATTGAAAGTAAAAGAATGGTCCTCATAGAGGAAAAGCATCGATTGCTATATTTGTGCTAGAGCTTTGATTTTGAAAACATGAAACAATTTTGTCAACGGTAGTAATAAAGCATATGCATCATGTAAATTATATCTTATAAGTTGCAAGCCTCATGCATAGTGTACCAATAGTGCCCGCACCTTGTCCTAATTAGCTTGGACTACCTGGATTATCACCGCAATACATATGCTTTAACCAAGTTTCACAAAGGGGTACCTCTATGCCGCTTGTACAAAGGTCTAAGGAGAAAGCTCGCATTGGACTTCTCGCTTTTGATTATTCTCAACTTAGACATCCATACCGGGACAACATAGACAACAGATAATGGACTCCTCTTTTAATGCTTTAAGCATTCAACAACAATTAATTCTTTTCTCATTAGAGATTTGAGGATGTTTGTCCAAAACTGAAACTTCCACCATGAATCATGGCTTTAGTTAGCGGCCCAATGTTCTTCTCTCACAATATGCATGCTCAAACCATTCAACTCAGTGTAGATCGCCCTTACTTCAGACAAGACGAACATGCATAGCAACTCACATGAACAATGAAAAGTTGATGGCGTCCCCAGTAAACATGGTTATCGCACAACAAGCAACTTAATAAGAGATAAAGTGCATAATTACATATTCAATACCACAATAGTTTTTAAGCTATTTGTCCCATGAGCTATATATTGCAAAGGTGAATGATGGAATTTTAAAGGTAGAACTCAAGCAATTTACTTTGGAATGGCGGAAAATACCATGTAGTAGGTAGGTATGGTGGACACAAATGGCATAGTGGTTGGCTCAAGTATTTTGGATGCATGAGAAGTATTCCCTCTCGATACAAGGTTTAGGCTAGCAAGGCTTATTTGAAACAAACACAAGGATGAACCGGTGCAGCAAAACTCACATAAAAGACATATTGAAAACATTATAAGACTCTACACCGTCTTCCTTGTTGTTCAAACTCAATACTAGAAATTATCTAGACCTTAGAGAAACCAAATATGCAAACCAAATTTTAGCATGCTCTATGTATTTCTTCATTAATGAGTGCAAAGCATATGATGCAAGAGCTTAAACATGAGCACAACAATTGCCAAGTATCACATTACCCAAGACATTTATAGCAATTACTACATGTATCATTTTCCAATTCCAACCATATAACAATTTAACGAAGGAGAAACTTCGCCATGAATACTATGAGTAGAAAAACTAAGGACATACTTGTCCATATGCTACAGCGGAGCGTGTCTCTCTCCCATAAAGTGAATGCTAGGATCCATTTTATTCAAACAAAACAAAAAACAAAAACAAACCGACGCTCCAAGAAAAAGCACATAAGATGTGATGGAATAAAAATATAGTTTCAGGGGAGGAACCCGATAATGTTGTCGATGAAGAAGGGGATGCCTTGGGCATCCCCAAGCTTAGACGCTTGAGTCTTCTTGATATATGCAGGGGTGAACCACCGGGTGCATCCCCAAGCTTAGAGCTTTCACTCTCCTTGATCATGTTGCATCATACTCCTCTCTTGATCCTTGAAAACTTCCTCCACACCAAACTCGAAACAACTCATTAGAGGGTTAGTGCACAATATAAATTGACATATTCAGAGGTGACACAATCATTCTTAACACTTCTGGACATTGCATAATGCTACTGGACATTAGTGGATCAAAGAAATTCATCCAACATAGCAAAAGAGGCAATGCGAAATAAAAGGCAGAATCTGTCAAAACAGAACAGTTCGTATTGACGAATTTTAAAATGGCACCAGACTTGCTCAAATGAAAATGCCCAAATTGAATGAAAGTTGCGTACATATCTGAGGACCACTCACGTAAATTGGCATAATTTTCTGAGTTACCTACAGGGGGATTTTGCCCAGATTCGTGACAGCAAAGAAATCTGTTTGTGCGCAGTAATCCAAATCTAGTATGAACTTTACTATCAAAGACTTTACTTGGCACAATAAAATACTAAACTAAGATAAGGAGAGGTTGCTACAGTAGTAAACAACTTCCAAGACACAAAATAAAAACAAAGTACTGTAGCAAAATAACACATGGGTTATCTCCCAAGAAGTTCTTTCTTTATAGCCATTAAGATGGGCTCAACAATTTTAATGATGCACTCGCAAGAAATAGTATTTGAAGCAAAAGAGAGCATCAAGAGGCAAATTCAAAACACATTTAAGTCTACAATGCTTCCTGTGAATAGGAATCTTGTAAATAAACAAGTTCATGAAGAGCAAAGTAACAAGCATAGGAAGATAAAACAAGTGTAGCTTCAAAAATTTCAGCACATAGAGAGGTGTTTTAGTAACATGAAAATTTCTACAACCATATTTTCCTCTCTCATAATAATTTTCAGTAGCATTATGAGCAAACTCAACAATGTAACTATCACATAAAGCATTCTTATCATGAGCCTCATGCATAAAATTATTACTCTCCACGTAAGCATAATCAATTTTATTAGTTGTAGTGGGAGCAAATTCAACAAAGTGGCTATCATCATATATAGGAGGCATATTGTAATCATAAAAGAAAATTTTCTCCTCAATGCTTGGGGGACTAAAAAGATCATGCTTATCAGAGACAGCTTCCCCAAGATTAGAATTTTCCATAGTATTAGCAACAATGGTGTTCAAAGCATCCATAGTAATAACATTCCCATTAGCATGCATATAAAGTTCCATGGGTTTTTTAATTCTCTCTTCAAACACATCATGTCCTAATTCAAGATAAACTTCATAAAGATCTCTCATATTTTTGTTGTTTTCCATTATGCTTAACTAGTGAAATAAAAACATGCATGATATTAAGTAAAGTAAAACAAGTAACTAATTTTTTGTGTTTTTGATATAGAGTGCAAGACAGTAAATAAAGTAAAGCTAGCAACTAAATTTTTTTGTGTTTTGATATAATGCAGCAAACAAAGTAGTAAATAAAATAAAGCAAGACAAAAAAAAGTAAAGAGATTGGGAAGTGGAGACTCCCCTTGCAGCGTGTCTTGATCTCCCCGGCAACGGCGCCAGAAAAAGAGCTTGATGGCGTGTATTTCACACGTTCGTTGGGCAACCCCAAGAGGAAGGTATGATGCGCACAGCAGCAAGTTTTCCCTCGAAAGAAACCAAGGTTTATCGAACCAGGAGGAGCCAAGAAGCACGTTGAAGGTTGATGGCGGCGAGATGTAGTGCGGCGCAACACCGGGGATTCCGGCGCCAACGTGGAACCTGCACAACACAACCAAAGTACTTTGCCCCAACGAAACGGTGAGGTTGTCAATCTCACCGGCTTGCTGTAACAAAGGATTAACCGTATTGTGTGGAAGATGATTGTTTGCGAGAAAACGAGTAGAACAAGTATTGCAGTAGATTGTATTTCAGTAAAGAGAATTGGACCGGGGTCCACAGTTCACTAGAGGTGTCTCTCCCATAAGACGAACAGCATGTTGGGTGAACAAATTACAGTTGGGCAATTGACAAATAAAGAGAGCATGACAATGCACATACATATCATGAAGAGTATAGTGAGATTTAATTGGGCATTACGACAAAGTACATAGACCGCCATCCAACTGCATCTATGCCTAAAAAGTCCACCTTCAGGTTATCATCCGAACCCCCTCTAGTATTAAGTTGCAAGCAACAGACAATTGCATTAAGTATGGTGCGTAATGTAACTAGTGACTACATCCTTGAACATAGCACTAATGTTTTATCCCTAGTGGCAACAGCACAACACAACCTTAGAACTTTACATCACTCTGTCCCGGTGTCAATGCGGGCATGAACCCACTATCGAGCATAAGTACTCCCTCTTGGAGTTACAAGCATCTACTTGGCCGAGCATCTACTAGTAACGGAGAGCATGCAAGATCATAAACAACACATAAGCATAACTTTGATAATCAACATAACAAGTATTCTCTATTCATCGGATCCCAACAAACGCAACATATAGAATTACAGATAGATGATCTTGATCATGTTAGGAAGCTCACAAGATCCGACAATGAAGCACAATGGGGAGAAGACAACCATCTAGCTACTGCTATGGACCCATAGTCCAAGGGTAGACTACTCACACATCACACCGGAGGCGACCATGGCGGCGTAGAGTCCTCCGGGAGATGATTCCCCTCTCCGGCGGGGTGCCGGAGGCGATCTCCTGGATCCCCGAGATGGGATCGGCGGCGGCGGCGTCTCCGGAAGGTTTTCCGTATCGTGGCTCTCGGTGCTGGGGGTTTCGTCACGGAGGCTATTTGTAGGCGGAAGGGCAGGTCAAGAGGCGGCACGGGGGCCCCACACCACAGGGCCGCGCGGCCAAGGGGGGGGGGCCGCGCCGCCCTAGGGTGTGGCCCCCTCGTCGCCCCTCTTCGTCTCTCCTTCGGACTTCTGGAAGCTTCGTGGAAAAATAGGCCCCTGGGCTTTAATTTCGTCCAATTCCGAGAATATTTCCTTACTAGGATTTCTGAAACCAAAAACAGCAGAAAACAGCAACTGGCACTTCGGCATCTTGTTAATAGGTTAGTTCCAGAAAATGCACGAATATGACATAAAGTGTGCATAAAACATGTAGATAACATCAATAATGTGGCATGGAACATAAGAAATTATCGATACGTCGGAGACGTATCAGTCCATTACATCATTCATACAATGATATAACCTTGTTATTAATAACATCCAATGTTCATGATTATGAAACTAATCATCCATTAATCAACAAGCTAGTTTAAGAGGCATACTAGGGACTCTTTGTTTGTCTACATATCACACATGTACTAATGTTGCGGTTAATACAATTATAGCATGATATATAAACATGAGGCATACTAGGCACTCTTTGTTTGTCTACATATCACACATGTACTAATGTTTCGGTTAATACAATTATAGCATGATATATAAACATTTATCATAAACATAAAGATATAAATAATAACCACTTTATTATTGCCTCTAGGGCATATCTCCTTCACTCTATCGTTTGGAGTCACCCCGTGCATCTCAGGTCTTCAGTGGAGTCCGCACTTCGTCGTCACAGTGGCATGCTCGCTTTGGTCATCCAGCCACACCTATTGTTCGCCATATTCTCCATCGCCATGAGCTTCCTAGTTTGCCTAGTAATAAAGATCCTGCAGTGTGTGATGCATGTCAGCATGGCAAGAGTCATCAACTTTCTTTTTCATCATCTAGTAGAAAAGTTAAGAATCCTCTAGAAATTGTGTTTTCAGATATGTGGGGCCCTGTTGATGTTTCTGTCAGTGGTCATAAATACTATGTCAGTTTTATCGATGCTTATAGTCGCTTTACCTGGTTATATCTTATTAAGCGCAAATCTGATGTGTTCAATGTTTTCATTTAGTTTCAAACCCATGTTGAATGACTTCTCAAGCAAAAAATTATTCATGTTCAGTCTGATTGGGGTGGCGAGTATCGCAATCTCAAAACCTTCTTTCAGAAGCTTGGGATCTCTCACCGTTTATCATGTCCTCATACACATCAGCAGAATGGCACTGTTGAACGTAAGCATCGTCACATTGTTGAAACTGGCCTTACTTTGTTAGCCCATGCATCTGTTCCTTTTCGTTTCTGGAGTGATGCCTTCTCCACTTCTTGTTTTCTCATCAATCGTACTCCCACTAGAGTTCTCAATATGAAGACGCCTATTGAATTGCTTTTGCATGAAGTTCCTAACTACACTTTTCTTAAGGTGTTTGGGTGTGCTTGTTGGCCTCACTTACGCCCCTACAATAAACGGAAGTTGGAATTTCGCTCTAAAAAATTTGTTTTTCTTGGGTATAGCTCTCTGCACAAGGGCTACAAATGTCTTCATGTTCCCACCAATCATGTCTATATCTCTAGGGATGTCATCTTTGATGAAAAACTGTTCCCTTTTGCCAACCTACCATCCTCCACTACCGAGTCATCTTCATCTCCCTCCACCACTGTTCCTGCTGACCAATTTGTAGATGCTGCATATTCTCCTCTGTTGTTGCCTAATCATGGTGCAGGTACTGGTCGTGGTGCTCGGCTGGAGTTGTTAGAGGACGATGCGTCATCATCTCCACTGCCTTCCGCGATGTTTCCAACCGCGGCTGTGGATCATGTCGATCACGGCGTTCTCTTGCATGGCCTCGATGGCCGTGCGCATGCAGATGCTCCCGTCGCCTCGCCCACGTCGCCTCCTACTGTGACGTCTCCACCGTCACAGCATGGTCCTGATGACCGTGCCCATGCAGTGGCCCGCCCGCATGTGCATGGCACCGGGGCCCGTGCCCGTGCACGCTCCGATGAACTGGGCACTGATTGCCCCTCTCCGTCGCCTGAGCCTGCCTCGCCTCCGCGTGCCTCTCCAGCTCCAGCGCCCTCCTCGCCTGCGGCAGGGTCGCCTGCGGCCCCTTCGTCCGCCTCGTCTCCGGCTGGGTCTGAGGACAGTTCATCCTCTGCGCCCCCTGTTCCTCCGACGACTGTTGCTCCTGTGGCTCTTCGCCCGCATACACGCAGTCGTAGTGGCATTGTTCGACCTCTTTAGCGAACTGATGGTGTTGTTGCATGGTACGCTGCCTGTCTTGCTGCTGCACTTGCTGACCCCTCTGCTGAACCTCGCAACTACCAAGCTGCCATGAGTGTGCCTCATTGGAGAGAAGCTATGGAATTGGAATATCAAGCTTTGCTTCGTAATGAGACTTGGACACTTGTTCCTCCGCCACCTCGGGTTAATGTCATTGATTCTAAATGGGTCTTCAAAGTGAAGAAACATGCTGATGGGTCCATTGAGCGCTACAAAGCGCGTCTTGTTTCCAGAGGTTTTCGGCAACGCTATGGTCTTGATTATGAAGATACATTCAGTCCAGTGATTAAGCCTACTACCATCAGGTTACTTCTCTCCATTGCAGTTACTCGAGGTTGGTCTATGCGTCAGCTAGATGTGCAGAATGCTTTTCTTCATGGTTTATTGGAGGAGGAGGTGTATATGCGTCAGCCCCCTGGCTTTGTTGATTCGGCTCGTCCAGATTATCTATGTCGACTCACTAAAGCTCTCTATGGACTGAAGCAGGCTCCTCGTGCTTGGCATGCGCGTCTTGCCACTGCGCTTCATGCTCGTGGTTTTGTGCCTTCTACAGCTGATTCATCATTATTTCTTCTGCAAAAGCCCGAGGTTACTATGTACCTCTTGGTTTATGTCGATGACATTATTCTTGTCAGTTCGTCTCCTATGGCTGCAGATGCTCTTATTAAATCTCTGGGTGCTGATTTTGCTGTCAAAGATCTTGGTCAGCTTCACTTCTTTCTTGGTTTGGAAGTGACTCATCGTGACCGTGGCTTGATTTTCACACAGAAGAAGTATTCCTTGGACCTTTTGCGGCGGGCTGGCATGCTGAAGTGTAAGACAGTCGCGACTCCCATGTCTTCCACCGAGAAAATCACTGCTGTCGATGGTGAACTTCTTTCTTCTGCTGATGCCACTGAGTACAGGGGCATTGTTGGTGGTCTCCAGTACCTGACGATTACTCGTCCGGATATCTCTTTTGCTGTCAATCGAGTTTGTCAGTATCTTCATGAGCCTCGTGACACTCATTGGTCTGCTATCAAGCGTATTTTGCGCTATGTGCGTCTTACAGTGTCCCACGGTCTCCATATTCGGCCGAGCTCCTCTGTTGTGCTCTCGGCTTATTCTGATGCTGATTGGGCAGGAAATCCTGATGACAGGCGATCCACGGGGGCTTATGCGGTCTTCTTTGGCTCTACCTTGATTGCCTGGAGTGCTCGCAAACAGGCGACAATTTCTCGTAGTAGTACTGAAGCAGAATACAAGGCTGTTGGTAATGCTACTGCTGAGCTCATTTGGGTACAGTCGCTGATTAAGGAGTTGGGCATTCCTCAGCCTAGACCCCCTATACTTTGGTGTGATAACATTGGTGCGACATACCTTTCTGCAAATCCGGTATTCCATGCCCAAACAAAGCACATCGAAGTTGACTTTCATTTTGTGAGGGAACGTGTTGCAAAACGGCTACTACAAATCAAGTTCATCTCCTCTAAGGATCAACTTGCTGACATCTTCACGAAGCCATTACCTCTACCACAGTTTGAGGCTTTGTCAACACCCGGATTTTTAAGTCGGAATGCCTATTATGTCATACATCGCAATCCCAGGAATATTGTTGTTGCGAGGCATAATAGTTAAGTATCACAGTCATCATTCATTACAAACCATAAGTCTTACAAACTTGGAATCACATGATCCATATTACACGAATAGTTGATCTATTGATCAACGAACAAACACAAGTTCATAGTTCAACATAGCGGAAGCGTAAGATACAAGGACTCTCTAGTCCACAGGCCAACGCTTGACGTCGGAAGGCGCTTAGTTGTCGTAGGTGTCCTGCTGGTCATCTCCTTGTTCCTCGTTATACTCTGGCCATTTGAATAGCCAGGGACAAAGCCGTGAGTACTTTAAGTACTCGCAAACTAGTACTAATGTAAGTGCTAGACATTCTAGTATGATTCGCTAAGCTCTAGTTTATTTGCATAAAGCTAGTTTTAGTTCATAATATTTGAGAAAAGCTTATTCAAGTGCTAACTAACTCAAGTGGGAACATTAGTGTCATTCCCGCCATTCAAGTGGTGATTTCAATTCAATTCGCCACAAGTCATTTAACCATCATCTTTCAACATCATTTTCAAAGATATGACATCGGAAACTGTATGGCCTTTCCAACCATCCGTAACCGTGGACGCGGCTATTCGAATAGGTTTACACTCTGCAGAGGTTGCACACTTGTGCCACAACATTTGATTTCATCCGTTGGAATTACCCCGAATCATCGTAACACAGTACGCGGATCATCAATCATAACCTTTCACTTACAAATCCTAGTATGAGCACCTCTCCCCATGAGCTTGGCCTCCCAGTGAAGACCAACTCGTCAACCCGGGAACCGCACGAGGCTTGGCTGTACAATTCACCTCAATTTCACATCATTTCTCAACAACGGAGGCAGCCTCAAGCGTAACCCCTATGACGTGTGTTCAGAGGGAACCTATACTAAGATGCATAAACTTCCAGTTAAGCCCTACCCATAATCAGGTATTGTGGGGGTACTTAATAATTGGAAAGGTATCGCATTCAAACCAACATCATTGTTTATCAAAAATCACCATCTTCTCTTGTTCATATTCTCCCTCAAAAATCATTCAATGGAATGCATCATCATTCCAAGGTTTCAAATTCATTTCAAAATTCACATTGTTACCATCTAGAGTAGTCAAGTTTTATTTCATTAGCACTAGCTCTAAATCATGAGGGGTGCTACCTTGCTTTGCTTGGAAGATACTAACTCACTACTCTAGTAACCCACTTGTACTTTGACCAAAGTTAACTATAAAAGTAACTCATTTAGAAAACAAGTAAAAACTTGTAATGTAAAAACTTGGGATAGGCTTATGTAGGAAGAGGTAAGATTCATGGTGCCTTTCCCCAAGGGGCTTTGCACTTTGCAAGAATATTAGCTTGCCTTGGTAGTTCTGAAACTGTTCCTCCTCCTCCTCTTGGTAGCAACCTTCTTCTTCGGTGTACTCTCCGGTGCTAGCGTCTATTCCATATATCACATATAAACACACAAACTATTCTATGCACACAAATAATTTAACTAGGGTGCATGGGTTGTGTTATTTAAATAGAATTCACTTCTTTGTATTTAATATGTAAATGATAGTTTCCATAGGGTTCTTGAGAAATAATTTCCTCTCATTGAAATCTTCTTAAGATTTAATTTCTCAAACCATCATATGTGAACTCATATTGACCTAAGTCAAATGTTCATCATCATCATTTGGGAAAATGATTTAAATGAGGTAGATCACCTCATATCATTTAATATCACTACATATGATTTAAATCTCAAGTAATTCATATAAGAGAGTTTGGAACCAGGGATCCAAACATCCCATGAATTCATGTGAGACAAGTTTAAATGAAGTATAAGACTCCACATAATTTACTTTAATAGTTTTGGACAATATCAACTAGTTAAACTATCCATATTATCCATTAATTAAACTAGGGCATGATCATGCAAAGTGACCACACCATTTTATTGCATAAACAATTAGTGTAAGTCAAATGTGAGCTATTAGAGTTGGAATTAACTCAATATCTATTTTGGTTGATTTTTAATAATTATTTGAATAGGGAAAAGTCCCTGCCTTGTTATTTTTATCACATTAACTCTACAAAGAATCTGGCCATGGGACCAGCGGCATGTTGTAGATAATTTCTCTAGCTTTCCAACAATATAAAGTTCATCAAATTTGGTTTAGCCAATTTAAATCTATTGAATTTCAAAGTGGCAACAGTATTGAAATTATTTGAATTTGTTTAAATAACATTTGAACTAAAAGGGCCGGCGGGAAACACTACTGGGCCAATTCGTTTAAACAGGCCCAAGGCCAGCCCAGCCACGGTCCAGTGCCGCGCGGGCTGCCTGACAGAGGGTCCCGCCTGTCAGCGGCTCATTTAACCCGAATCGGTAAGTTTCAATGTGGGGCGTAGGATTAGAAATAGATCGAACGGCTCGAGTGCATCGTCGTCCCCGGCGAGAGAGACGTTCGCCGGCGGCTCAGGTAGGGGGCCGGAGGGCTAACCAGGGCTCCAGCGAGGGATGGCAGTGTGCGTGGTGAAGTTGTGGACGACGGCGCCGAAGCTCCTGGTACCGGCGGCTCCTCCTGGAACAGCTCCAATCGACGGCGGCGACCTCCGGGTACTGGCGGCGTCAATCTTCAAATTGGAGCAGCTCCGGCGATGATTGGGTGAGTGGTGGAGTGGTGAAGAGGCAGTGAAGGGTGGTGAGTGCGGTGGTGTGCTCCGTTGCTTCCAGGGAACGTGCTATTTATAGGATTGAGAGAGGGTGGCGGGGCAGTGATGCGGGCGACCATGGCGCGGCTTCTCCGGCGAGCTATCGAGCTAGGCGAGGGCGCAGGTGTGTTCGTGGCGTCGCCACGGTCCTCTGGGTGGCGACAGCTTGGTCGGGGAGGGCCTGGTTATGTCGCATTGCTTCCATGTCTGGCGGTGTCCGCGTCGGGGTTTCCTCTTCGTCTCCGGTGGCGGCGGGCACGGGTCGTGGTCGAGGTGTTGTCTGGCGGCGTCCAGGTGGCGAGTGGATGCTCAACCCGTTGCGAGCGGGTCCAGGGCGAGCGCAGGGTGGCGGTGCGGCGCGTGGCCAGTGACGTCTGCGCGCATGTCCATGCGCGACGTCATCGGCATGGTGAGCGCGCTCTGGGCACGCGTCGTCCGCCGTGTGTCGTCGCTCTCCTTGACAACGGCGGTGCTAGGCAGGGCTAGGGTGGTGTGCTGGTGCGGTTTGGCACGGTGGCCATGGCCAGGGAAGAAGAAGGAGAGGGGGTAGCTCGACGTGTGTGGCATGGCCGGCATGGCCATGCCCTAGCTTGCCCTCTCTCTCCCTAGCATGCTATTTGACCTTAATTGGGTTAAGGGGACCAGGGAACACAATGGTGTAGGTTAGGGTAATTTAGGTGGTGTAGAATCACTATTTGCAATAGTTGCAAATAGTGCCCGATTTGTAATTTGCAAAAATATCCAAATTTGAAATAATTCCAAAGGTGAATATTTTTGAAATGTGAGTGTTGATATAAGTTGTATTTGACCAGAGGTGATTAGAGGTGGTGGTGGAAAAATTAGAATTCAAGAATTGGCAAAAATGGCTAAGTGGAGAATGTTGCATATGTGAAAAAGTTGGGACTTTGGATGAGCATGGCTCATGATCCAAGATGATTTTGGCATGGTGATCTTTACAAAAGTTGTTCACCTTGATGTTTACTTTGAAATGGTGCAAGGATTTAGCAAGAGTTGGTTTGGGAAAATAGAATGGCAATGGCTCAAAGTGATGATCAGACTATAATTGTCAATTTTGACCATTATCATATGTGAGTTGGATTTGTGTTTGAATTTCATTTGAATTGTGATTCTTTGATTCCAAAAGTTGTAATAAGTGTTTAATAACATTATTCAACTAATTGTGAAGACCAATTAGGTCTAGGGTCAAAATTTATAAAAATGCCATAGGGCATATGTGAGGGTTTTTAGGGTTTTTCATTTTATGGATTTTCTTCCTCTTTGATTTATTTGGTTGGTGATCTTAATATGATCACATTAGGGTTTTAGGGCATATCAAGTACAAGTAATAGCAATCATCATGGCATATCAAACAAATGCACAAGTCCTATGCATGGTACTATATGCAAATTAAAAAGTTTTTGTTGGTTTGAAATTTTGCTTTCTGGAATTCTCTAACTTTCTTTTTATTGAAATTTTGGGTGTTACAAACCCTTCCCCCTTACAAAAGATCTCGTCCCGAGATCGAAAAGAAAGTTAGGTACTAAAGAGATCTGGGTATTCCTTCTTCATGAAGTCTTCGCGTTCCCATGTGGCTTCATCCTCGGTATGATTGCTCCATTGGATCTTCAGAAACTTGATGCTTCGGGTGCGGGTGGTGCGGTAAGCTTCTTCCAGGATGCGAATTGGCACTTCGCGATACGTCGGATCCTTGTTGATATCCACCGATCGGTGATCGATGTTCTTGAACACTTCGGTCTTCTCCGGGACTTCAAGGCATTTCCGGAGGAGTGAGATATGAAATACATCGTGCACGGCCGACATTTCTTCAGGCAATTCCAGTTGATAAGATACTTCTCCTCGGCGGCTGGGGACTTTGAAAGGTCCGACATAGCGGGGTGCAAGCTTTCCTTTCAGTTGGAATCTCTGCATTCCTTTCAAGGGGGATACCTTGAGATAGACGAAGTCTCCGATCTCGAAGGTCATCTCCCGACGTCTCTTGTCGGCGTAGCTCTTCTGTCCGGATTGCGCCGTCTTGAGGTACTCTCGGATCTTGTGGACTTTCTCTTCGGCTTCACGAAGAACATCTGGGCCAAAAACTTGGCTTTCTCCGACTTCCGACCAGTTCAGTGGGGTACGGCACTTCCTTCCGTACAAGGCTTCAAAGGGGGCCATCTGTAGGCTGGCTTGATAGCTATTGTTGTAAGAGAATTCTGTGTAAGGCAGGCAGTCTTCCCACTTGGATCCGTATTCTAGTACGCATGCTCTAAGCATGTCCTCCAGTATCTGGTTTACTCTCTCAGTTTGTCCGTCAGTCTGAGGGTGATAGGCGGTGCTGAAATTTAGGCGAGTGCCTAGTCCTTCATGCACTTTCTGCCAGAACCTTGAGGTGAACCGTGATCCTCTATCTGACACTATCGATTTCGGGATTCCGTGCAGGGCGACTATTCTGGAGATGTATAGTTCAGCTAACTTTGGGCCTTGATAAGTGGTTTTGACGGCGATGAAATAGGCGACTTTGGTCAATCTATCGACAACTACCCATATTGAATCATTGCCTTTGCTGGATTTGGGCAGTCCGGTGATAAAGTCCATTCCTACGGAGTCCCATTTCCATTCTGGAATGCGGAGTGGCTGTAACGATCCGACGGGTCGTTGATGTTCTGCCTTGACTCTCGACGAGATGTCACACTTAGCGATATAGCTACCGATCTCTCTCTTCATTTCGTGCCACCAGAATTGTTCCTTCAAGTCTTGGTACATCTTGGTACCTCCGGGGTGGATTGAATAAAGGGTGTCATGGGCTTCTTGCAGGATGACTTGTTTCAAGTCAGAGTCCGATGGTACACAGAGACATTCTTTATACCAAAGAACTCCGGCTTCGTCTACGGTGAATCCGGGGGCTTTTCCTGCGGCTATCTGTTTCTTGATTCCGTCGATGCTAGCGTTGTCTTTCTGGGCTTCCTTGATCTGACTAACCAAGGTGGGTTGCAGTTCTATGCTGGCTAGGAATCCTTCACTCACAAGTTCAAGTCTGAACTGTTCAAACTCTTGGTGCAAGTTGGGATGTTCGGTTGCGAGCATGGAGTTTAACTGACACGGCAGTCTACTCAAAGCATCCGCTACCACATTGGCCTTGCCGGGGTGGTAGTGAATCTCCATGTCGTAATCCTTGATCAGTTCGATCCATCGGCGTTGTCTCATGTTTAGCTCCTTTTGGGTGAATATATATTTGAGGCTTTTGTGGTCGGAGTAGATCTCGCATCGATTACCCATGAGGTAATGACGCCAAACTTTCAAGGCTAAGCCCACGGCTGCAAGCTCGAGGTCATGGGTTGGGTAGTTCTGTTCATGTTGCTTGAGTTGTCTTGAGAGGTAGGATACAACCTTGCCTTCTTGCATAAGCACGCATCCAAGTCCAGTCTTGGAGGCGTCGCAATATACGTCAAAGGGCTTTGCGATATCTGGCATGATCAGGATTGGGGCTGTTGTCAGTCTACTCTTGAGCTGTTGAAAGCTCTCTTCGCATTTGTCGGTCCACTCAAACTTTCTGTCCTTTTTCAGCAGTTGGGTCATTGGTCGAGCGATGCTCGAAAAACCTTCTACAAATCTGCGGTAGTATCCGGCTAATCCAAGAAAAGCGCGGACCTCGGTTTGTGTGGTTGGGGCTTGCCATTCCATAACAGTTTTGATTTTGGCGGGATCTACGGCAATTCCTCCTGCAGACAAGATGTGTCCCAGGAATCCAACTTCTTCCAACCAAAACTCACACTTGCTAAACTTGGCATACAACTTGTGTTGTCTAAGGGTTTCTAGGACAATCTCCAAATGTTGTTCATGTTCCTCTTCGGACTTGGAGTAGACGAGAATGTCGTCGATGAACACAACGACAAACTTGTCCAACAAGTTCATGAAGATCTTATTCATGAGATTCATGAAATAAGCGGGGGCATTGGTCGGTCCAAACGACATGACGTTGTACTCATACAACCCATATCCGGTGGTAAAGGCAGTTTTTGGAATGTTGGTGGCTCGGATCTTTAGGCGATGATATCCGAGTTCTAAGATCTATGTTGGAGAAAACTCCGGATCCGGTGAGTTGATCGAACAAGTCTTCTATCTTGGGTAGGGGGTATTTGTTTTTGATGGTAACATCGTTAAGCTTACGATAGTCCGTACATAAACGATTTGCACCATCCTTCTTGTCCACAAACAAGACGGGTGATCTCCAGGGGGATGCACTTGGTCTAATCAGACCTTTGGCCAACATGTCATCTATTTGCTTCTTCAGCTCCACAAGCTCGGTTGCGTTCATGTTGTAGGCTCTCTGGGCTATGGGTCCAGTTCCGGGGATTAACTCGATGATAAACTCAATATCCCGATCCGGGGGCATACCGGGTAGATCATCCGGAAACACATCAGGATAGCGACAAACGACCCTGATTTGATCCAGAGTTGGCTTGGATACACTTTGGTTGCAGGTAAATTTCCTGGGTAGTTTTTCAGAGTCGTGCTCTACTACGATACCGGTGCTGCTAGTCATGGTTATGGCTTTCTTGGCACAGTCTATCAATCCATTGTGTTTGGACATCCAATCCATTCCTAGGACAACTTCCAAACCTTTGGTTCCAAGGATGATTAGATTGGCATAGAAATCTACATCATGGATTTTGATTGGTACATTTTTGCAAAATTTTCTGGCTTTGGTGGTTGATCCGGGGATTTGAACTATCATAACATGCTTCAAGCTGAGGGGTTGAATTTTACTTGTTGATGCAAAGTCTTCGGTGACAAAAGAATGAGATGCTCCGGAATCAAACAACACTGCGGCAGAGATGTGGTTGACGGAAAACATACCCGAGTACAACATCCGGTGCTTCACGGGCTTCTTCGAGCGTTCATGTGGTAGAGGCGGCCGTTGCGGTTATTGGGGTTGTTGGGGGCGAACTTCTTGCCGGTGGAGACACGGCGTTGCTGCTGAGCAGGTGCGGCGGTGTTGCCGGCGAGCTTGGCAAGACGCTTGGGACACTCGTTGGAGTAGTGCCCCACTACACCACACTCATAGCAAGTGATGGTGGTCTTGTCCTGCTTGTTCGCAATGGGAACGGCATTGCTTCCGGTTCTGGGAGCGGTGTTGGTGTTGTTGTTGTTGTTAGGGGCTCGGGGTGGAGCGCGGTTGTAGTTGTTGTTGTTGTAGCCTCCTGGCTTGGAGTTTCCTCCACTCCGGTTCTGATAACCGGGCGAGAGTTCCGCATCCGGGGTTTGTTGTTTCTCGGAGTGAAACCTCCGCTTGAGCTAGGGCGAAACTTCTGGGGGTGGCTTGATCCACTCTGATTTGCCATGCGGCGCTTGCGGTTCTCGTTGGCTTGGTTTAACTTGCCCTCCATCTGGATGGCGGAGTCGACAAGGGCTTCAAGGTCGGCGAAGGGGATGTTGACGAGGACAGTCTGCATCTCATCATGCAGTCCGTTCAGGAATCTCTCCTTCCTCTTCTCAACGGTGTCGGTCTCATCAGGGGCATACCTCGACAGTGTGAGAAACTTGTCGCGGTATTCAACCACCGTCATGCGACCTTGTTTCAGTTCACGGAACTCATCCCTCATCTTCTTGATAAGACCCGGGGGTACATGGTACTTGCTGAACTTGAGTTTGAAATCCTCCCAAGTCATGAATTGTCCTCCGTTCATGGCACGGGTGCTTGTCCACCAAGCGCGGGCTGGTCCAGCGAGATAGTGAGTGGCGAACAAGACTTTCTAGTTGGCTTCCACTCCGGCTACCTCCAGATTGTTCTCCATAGTCTGGAGCCAATCGTCGGCGTCGAGGGGTTCCTCCGTCTTGCTAAACACCGGGGGATTGGTGTTTTGGAAGTTCTTGAGCTTGGATCCGGGGTGGTCATGATTTCCATGGCCTTGGTTGGCGATGTTCGCAAGGCGATGAGGTTGGCTTGGCGTTCGGCTCTTTCGGTTTCCCGGTCGGCAAGCGTGGTTTGCAGCGGTTGCAGCATCGCGTCGTTGGTGCGATTTGGAGGGGCCATCTGAAGATATAGAAGATCATGAGATAAGAGGGAACATTCTATGGTTCATTTTGGTTAAGTTTGAAAAACATTTGAAAACTTGTAATCTTTTCATGACAAACATAACATTCATTCCTTCATTCATTCAGCACATAGTACAAGATAACACACATACTCCAATGGTTTTAAGAACCATTCTCATGCTACGATACAAGGGACGGGATACAACTCACACCTACTATAAGTGAGACTAGTGCAACTACTCCTCATCCTTGACATCGATCGGGACGTAGTCATCGGGTCCCGCCTCCAGGAACTCGTAGTCTTCCTCCTCGGTGTTCTCGTCCTCCTCAAAGTCGTTGTCGTCGCTCAGGAAGGCGTCTCCTCCCTGAATGTCGATGCCTCCATTGTCATCCTCCAGCTGACAAATCTGATCCTCCTGGGCCTTGACAGTGGCCTCAAGTGACGTGATCCTGGCGCGAAGGCGACGAATCGTAGCATCCTTCTTGGCACGCTGCTGGCGAAGGCTCTTGCGGTCGTTGTTGAGTAGCTTGATCGCCTCACCCTGCTCGGTGATGTGAGCATGGGTCTGGTTCGCGTAAGCGCGAGTGGCGTCGAGGTCCCTCTGAGTCTGGTAGAGCATGAAGTCCAGGTGCTCAGCATGGTGCCTCAACTCCGGGTGCGGCTGCAGCTCCATGGGCACTCCCGTAGCATCACGCCTCACAAGGTGGGCGTAGCGAGAGGCGAGGATGCGCACCACGTTCTGTCCACAGAGGCGCGCAAGTGCCTCCTGAAGACCACGTGCGAGTCCGTCGAGCCAGTTGCTCTCGCGGAAGGAGAAGAGGATCCTCTCCGAGGTGGGAGGCTCCATCTTGCCCCTCAAGTCAGCAGTGATCACCCACTGCAACTCTCCTCCGGGCGTGTCGTCCAGCTGAACCCCGTGGAACTCGGGGTGTGGGCGCCCAAGGAAGTCAGAGACGGTGTTGAGGTCATGCTCGAAGATCAAGCTCCCTCCGTTCCCATGCTGGTAAAACTTGGTGTTGATGGGTTCATTCGGCTCCATCTGAAAGAGAATTGGATGAGTAAGTTAGAGAGTGTAAAGTGAGGCAAAATTTTAAGTTGATTCAAATAAGATAGAACATGATTCATCAAATTTTGGCAAAGTCTCAAAGACAAGAGTGTAGAAAATTTTCACAAATATTTTCTTTGATTTGATTTCAAAGTTAAGTTTTTCAGAACGCCCCTTCTAACTAAGGTCTTCTAAGGTCAAACAATGGCTCTGATACCAACTTGTCAACACCCGGATTTTTAAGTCCGAATGCCTATTATGTCATACATCGCAATCCCAGGAATATTGTTGTTGCGAGGCATAATAGTTAAGTATCACGATCATCATTCATTACAAACCATAAGTCTTACAAACTTGGAATCACATGATCCATATTACACGAATAGTTGATCTATTGATCAACGAACAAACACAAGTTCATAGTTCAACATAGCGGAAGCGTAAGATACAAGGACTCTCTAGTCCACAGGCCAACGCTTGACGTCGGAAGGCGCTTAGTTGTCGTAGGCGTCCTGCTGGTCATCTCCTTGTTCCTCGTCATACTCTGGCCATTTGAATATCCAGGGACAAAGCCGTGAGTACTTCAAGTACTCGCAAACTAGTACTAATGTAAGTGCTAGACATTCTAGTATGGTTCGCTAAGCTCTAGTTTATTTGCATAAAGCTAGTTTTAGTTCATAATATTTGAGAAAAGCTTATTCAAGTGCTAACTAACTCAAGTGGGAACATTAGTGTCATTCCCACCATTCAAGTGGTGATTTCAATTCAATTCGCCACAAGTCATTTCACCATCATCTTTCAACATCATTTTCAAAGATATGACATCGGAAACTGTATGGCCTTTCCAACCGTCCGTAACCGTGGACGCGGCTATTTGAATAGGTTTACACTCTGCGAGAGGTTGCACACTTGTGCCACAACATTTGATTTCATCCGTCGGGATTACCCCGAATCATCGTAACACGATACGCGGATCATCAACCATAACCTTTCACTTACAAATCCTAGTATGAGCACCTCTCCCCATGAGGTTGGCCTCCCAGTGAAGACCAACTGTCAACCTGGGAACTGCACAGGGCTTGGCTGTACAATTCACCTCAATTTCACATCATTTCTCAACAACGGAGGCAGCCTCAAGCGTAACCCCTATGACGTGTGTACAAAGGGAACCCATACTAAGATGCATAAACTTCCAGTTAAGCCCTACCCATAATCAGGTATTGTGGGGGCACTTAATAATTGGAAAGGTATCGCATTCAAACCAACATCATTGTTTATCAAAAATCACCATCTTCTCTTGTTCATAGTCACCCTCAAAAATCATTCAATGGAATGCATCATCATTCCAAGGTTTCAAATTCATTTCAGAATTCACATTGTTCCCATCTAGAGTAGTCAAGTTTTATTTCATTAGCACTAGATCTAAATCATGAGGGGTGCTACCTTGCTTTGCTTGGAAGAGACTAACTCACTACTCTAGTAACCCACTTGTACTTTGACCAAAGTTAACTATAAAAGTAACTCATTTAGAAAACAAGTAAAAACTTGTAATGTAAAAACTTGGGATAGGCTTATGTAGGAAGAGGTAAGATTCATGGTGCCTTGCCCCAAGGGGCTTTGCACTTTGCAAGAATATTAGCTTGCCTTGGTAGTTCTCAAACTGTTCCTCCTCCTTCTCTTGGTAGCAACCTTCTTCTTCGGTGTACTCTCCGGTGCTAGCGTCTAAATTTGAATACGAGTATAATTACTCACTAATTCAATGGCTATTCCATATATCACATATAAACACACAAACTATTCTATGCACACAAATAATTTAACTAGGGTGCATGGGTTGTGTTATTTAAATAGAATTCACTTCTTTGTATTTAATATGTAAATGATAGTTTCCATAGGGTTCTTGAGAAATAATTTCCTCTCATTGAAATCTTCTTAAGATTTAATTTCTCAAACCATCATATGTGAACTCATATTGACCTAAGTCAAATGTTCATCATCATCTGGGAAAATGATTTAAATGAGGTAGATCACCTCATATCATTTAATATCACTACATATGATTTAAATCTCAAGTAATTCATATAAGAGAGTTTGGAACCAGGGATCCAAACATCTCATGAATTCATGTGAGACAAGTTTAAATGAAGTATAAGACTCCACATAATTTACTTTAATAGTTTTGGAAAATATCAACTAGTTAAACTATCCATATTATCCATTAATTAAACTAGGGCATGATCATGCAAAGTGACCACACCATTTTATTGCATAAACAATTAGTGTAAGTCAAATGTGAGCTATTAGAGTTGGAATTAACTCAATATCTATTTTGGTTGATTTTTAATAATTATTTGAATAGGGAAAAGTCCCTGCCTTGTTATTTTTATCACATTAATTCTACAAAGAATCTGGCCATGGGACCAGTGGCATGTTGTAAATAATTTCTCTAGCTTTCCAACAATATAAAGTTCATCAAATTTGGTTTAGCCAATTTAAATCTATTGAATTTCAAAGTGGCAGCAGTATTGAAATTATTTGATTTTTTTTAAATAACATTTGAACTAAAAGGGCCGGCGGGAAACACTACTGGGCCAATTCGTTTAAACAGGCCCAAGGCTAGCCCAGCCACGGTCCAGTGCCGCGCGGGCTGCCTGACAGAGGGTCCCGCCTGTCAGCGGCGTTAACCCGAATCGGTAAGTTTCAATGTGGGGCGTAGGATTAGAAATAGATCGAACGGCTCGAGTGCATCGTCGTCCCCGGCGAGAGAGAAGTTCGCCGGCGGCTCAGGTAGGGGGTCGGAGGGCTAACCAGGGCTCCAGCGAGGGATGGCAGTGTGCGTGGTGAAGTTGTGGACGACGGCGAAGCTCCTGGTACCGGCGGCTCCTCCTGGAACAGCTCCAATCGACGGCGGCGACCTCCGGGTACTGGCGGCGTCGATCTTCAAATTGGAGCAGCTCCGGCGATGATTGGGTGAGTGGTGGAGTGGTGGAGAGGCAGTGAAGGGTGGTGAGTGCGGTGGTGTGCTCCGTTGCTTCCAGGGAACGTGCTATTTATAGGATTGAGAGAGGGTGGCGGGGCAGTGATGCGGGCGACCATGGCACGGCTTCTCCGGCGAGCTATCGAGCTAGGCGAGGGCGCAGGTGTGTTCGTGGCGTCGCCACGGTCCTCTGGGTGGCGACAGCTTGGTCGGGGAGGGCCTGGTTATGTCGCATTGCTTCCATGTCTGGCGGTGTCCGCGTCGGGATTTCCTCTTCGTCTCCGGCGGCGGCGGGCACGGGTCGTGGTCGAGGTGTTGTCGGGCGGCGTCCAGGTGGCGAGTGGATGCTCAACCCGTTGCGAGCGGGTCCAGGGCGAGCGCAGGGTGGCGGCGCGGCGCGTGGCCAGTGACATCTGCGCGCATGTCCATGCGCGACGTCATCGGCATGGTAAGCGCGCTCTGGGCGCGCGTCGTCCGGCGTGTGTCGTCGCTCTCCTCGACCACGGCGGTGCTAGGCAGGGCTAGGGTGGTGTGCTGGTGCGGTTTGGCACGGTGGCCATGGCCACGGAAGAAGAAGGAGAGGGGGTAGCTCGACGTGTGTGGCATGGCCGGCATGGCCATGCCCTAGCTTGCCCTCTCTCTCCCTAGCATGCTATTTGACCTTAATTGGGTTAAGGGGACCAGGGAACACAATGGTGTAGGTTAGGGTAATTTAGGTGGTGTAGAATCACTATTTGCAATAGTTGCAAATAGTGCCAGATTTTGTAATTTGCAAAAATATCCAAATTTGAAATAATTCCAAAGGTGAATATTTTTGAAATGTGAGTGTTGATATAAGTTGTATTTGACCAGAGGTGATTAGAGGTGGTGGTGGAAAAATTAGAATTCAAGAATTGGCAAAAATGGCTAAGTGGAGAATGTTGCATATGTGTGAAAAAGTTGGGATTTTGGATGAGCATGGCTCATGATCCAAGATGATTTTGGCATGGTAATCTTTACAAAAGTTGTTCACCTTGATGTTGACTTTGAAATGATGCAAGGAGTTAGCAAGAGTTGGTTTGGGAAAATAGAATGGCAATGGCTCAAAGTGATGATCAGACTATAATTGTCAATTTTGACCATTATCATATGTGAGTTGGATTTGTGTTTGAATTTCATTTGAATTGTGATTCTTTGATTCCAAAAGTTGTAATAAGTGTTTAAAAACATTATTCAACTAATGGTGAAGACCAATTAGGTCTAGGGTCAAAATTTATAAAAATGCCATAGGGCATATGTGAGGGTTTTTAGGGTTTTTCATTTTATGGATTTTCTTCCTCTTTGATTTATTTGGTTGGTGATCTTAATATGATCACATTAGGGTTTTAGGGCATATCAAGTACAAGTAATAGCAATCATCATGACATATCAAACAAATGCACAAGTTCTATGCATGGTACTATATGCAAATTAAAAAGTTTTTGTTGGTTTGAAACACTGGTGGAAAAAAGGGCTTTGGTCGCGGTTGGCAACTGCCATTAGTCGCGGTGGCCCAACCGCGACCAAAGCAGCGCGACTAAAGGCCCCCCCCCTTTAGTCGCGGTTCCTTACGAACCGCGACTAAAGGCCCGTCCACGTGGGCCGCGAGGCGGCGCCGGGCGGAGGACCTTTAGTCGCGGTTCTTCCGGCCAACCGCGACTAAAGGCCTCCGCAGGGTTTAGGGTTTTAGCCCCCTCCCCCTAAATCTGGTTTCTTTTTAATTTGTATTGTTTTATTTCTTTTGGGTTTTAATTTTGAAGGAGTTTCACATATTCTACGGTACTGTATACATACATGCATATGAATGTACAATTTCAAACAAATTTGAAATTAGAACCAAAAAGAATTCAAGAGGAATATACAATATATATTCAATATCGGATGACCATATACAATATATATTCAATATCGGATGACCATATACAATTTTGAACAAGTTAGTTACAAATTCTGGTGCATATAAAGTTCTACGTCATCGTAATAGTGTTCTCCTCTAGGATCGATGACTTCCCTCGCCAACCATCCAGCTAGTTCCTCTTGAAGTGGTCGGAAGCGAGCTTCGGACTAAGCGTCTTCCGGAGGTTATTCCTCGGGATGTTGTTCTCACACGTCCGGTCCCGCTCATTGCGGTATCTCCGGATCCTCTCACAAACATAGTATCCACATAGATTGGTCCCCGGTGGCTGAGTATCCCCGGTCGTCCGCACTTGCCATTTTAAAAGATAGCTCTTTTTTGAATTCACCGACCTTGGTATCTACGAACCGTCTCCAAACCCTACGAGGCAAAGAAAATTAAATAAACAAGAGAGTTATTAATTAGTTACTTGATATTAGGAAATGATGAACGAAATAGGCCGATCGATATAGAGCGCAAATGAATGAAAATAATTACTTTTGCAACATTTTTCTCATGTCGCCCCAAAGCGCCGGATCCATATTCGGAGAGTCGTGGACGAGAGCGAGGAGGTCTGAAGTTTAATTACCATAAGAATCCGAGTGGAACCTGCGGACACGATACATGCACGATCATGCATAACTCATCGATTAGCCACATACCATGCATGGAGTAAACAAAAGAGAATGTGCTCAAGACAGAAACACTCACCCAAAATGGTAAGGAAATAGAATATCACTTTTCTCTTGCTGTTTTCTAATAAACCGCCACAGGTCTTCCTCCACGTCGGCGGGGTGGTGTTCTAACACATATGAATTAACGATGTGTGGGTCAATGAACCCAACATCATGGATGTTCCTTATTCGCATTTCCCGCTTCTTCATTCCGCATAATATATAGCGTACACAACAAGATAGTTAGGACAATATATATATATATATATATATATATAGTGCAGGCAATGAACGAGATGGGGTAGAAATTAATAAATCACTTACAGAACGTAGCAACTGATGATAGATTTGTCGAGGTCGCGCAGATTGAACAGCTGGAACAATTCACTCAGAGGAATTTCTACCCAGTAACGTTTGAAGTGATGCACATATTTAACTTCAGCATAGATATAGTCTTTGGCGTCTTTATGTTTTATGTAACCCTTGTACCAATTTAGCAGACCTTTCATTTGTCGAGGTAGATCCTCTTCCGCGCGAGGCTCGACGAGAGGGCCATTCTTCACATATGTAAATACTACGTCCTTCATTGGCGCCTCATCAAGGCCTAGCGAGTGCACGAAGAGTGATACCTAACTCGGCCGCTTGTTCTACGGCACTCGTTACGGTCAATCCATGTGCTGCCGCAGCTGCTATGATATCGGGGGCATCCGGATCGGCGGCTTGCACTATGAGCGGGGCGATCGATTGTTTACTTTGTTCCCCGAGCTGGGCAACTTCTTTCCCCCTTTCTAATTTTGACTCGGCCTCGTCCTTCAAGGCTTTCTTCTCCGCCAACTCTTTCCTGTTCTTGAACGCGAGTGCTTGCCTACGAAGTTCACGTAAATAGTCGTCAGGCAGATTTTTCGCGGCTTGGGACGGTGTGTTCAAAAATGACTTAGCCCACTGCTTTTCCTTGTCAGAATATACTGGCTTGGGCTCGCCCTCTATTTTCTTCTTGACGCTCGCCTTCCATTTCTCTAAATCAGCAGCCGCGCCCGCCTCGACTTCCTCGGCACTACTTTCCCAAGGCCTCCTAGGGAGAGGCTTCAGTGATACCTCCGGTACCTTTGTTTTCTTAGGTACGTAAGGGTCCGGGTTAATAACCCAGGACTGCTTACGCTTCTTCGCCGGAGGTGGATTGGGGGCGGTACCGGTGTCTGATCACCCGCCGGACGAGGACTGGGGGGCGGCGGCGTCGGCTGACGTGAATGAGGTGTATTAGGTGAAGCACCACCGCCACCATCACCGCCACCGCCACCGTCACCGCCACCGCCACCGCCACCGCCACCGTCACCGCCACCACCACCACCACCACCGTACGGGGGTGGACTTGTTGGCGCCTCGCCTGGAAACTTGATAAAAATTTTCTGCCATAGAATGAACTGGCGCTTGACATCTCCAAGTCTTTTCACCCCTTCAGGTGTAGCAATGTCAATGTCCAGGTCCTCAAACCCTTGGACTATCTCCTCCACCGTCACACGAGCATAGCCATCTTGAATGGGGTTGTTGTGGTGGAGTGCTCCAGGTGGTAAAGCACTCGCCGATGGCTACCTTCATGGACATGTTCCCGATAGGATAATACGGATGACATGCTTTCATCTCCTTTATATCGTCCACGGGGTAGCGAGGAGGCTCCGGTGCAGTAATTTCGACCACCGGAGGCTCCGGTGCAGTAATTTCTATCGTCGGTGCACCGGCCGGTGAGGCCTCCGTGGAAGCCACGCTGCTTCTTCTCCGCTGCCGGCTTCCGAGATCCATTGGATGATCTTCGGCATGCTGCGCCCGAGCTGCATCTCTTTCGGCGACTAGTACACTCACGGTTTTCTTCATCACATCCATTTCCGTTACCAACTTCGCCACAACATCCGCATCCCGATCCATCTTTCTCTTACGGCTTCGTAACCGTACGGGTCATCGTTACGGGGAACCCTATTTTCCACGGAATGGGCCCCATGCCTCGTATACGTCCTCCGTGTTCAGGGTTCCCGAGGGCTTTTGTCAGGGCGTCGTTCTCTCTGTTGAACCTGATCCTCCCCTCTTGAGCCTCCCTCATTGCCTCAATAAGCTTTTTGGTGGGTGTAATTATTTTGCCCTGGTAAACACACTCCCCTGTCTCCGGGTTCAGCGATCCCCCATGCCCGTACCACCAGCTTTTGGCCCTTGGGTCCCATCCCTCCGTACCTGGACGGATTCCTCGCGCCCTCAGCTCGTTCTCCATCTTCTCCCACTTAGGCTGCCAAAAGCGATACCCTCCTGGCCCCATTTTATGATTGTACTCCTTCTTGGCCGCATTTTCCTTATTTTTTTCGATAGTTCAAGGAACTGCTCCGATTTCTTTTGCTTCACAAATTCTGGCCAATCATGTTGCGGTTTCTCATATTGTCCTTTGAAATTCGGAGTCTTGCCCTGGTTGACAAAGTCATGGGCTAGATTTTGCTTGTATTTCCGGAATGCGTTGGCCATCCTAGAAAGAGCGAACTGTTTGACTAGCTTGCGCCTCTCCTTGTTTTCCGCAATCTTGTTACCCTCCTCATCGTATTTGCGGTATTCCGGAGGTAGAACGAAATGTTCCATAAGCTTGTTGAAGCAATCTTTTTTTTCTCTTATCGACAAAAGTGAAACCAACACGTGCCTTCTTTGGCTCATTCCACTCCTGGCGGGTGATCGAGACGTTGTCTCTAACAACGGCTCCGCATTGGCTGACAAACTTGGTGGCGTTCTTGCTGGGCTCCAGCGGCCTGCCGGTTGCTTCATCGACAACATCGATGGTGCATGTTTCTCCTGCTTTCATCGTCTTGGTTGCGCCACGCTTTGACGACGTACTCGATTTTTTCGACGATCCGGCCGAGGGCTAAAATAAGAAAGAGAGTCGCGCGCGTTAGTACACACACATTTATTCAAATCAGTTAGTTTGTATCACCAGACGCTCAATATGTATATATATATACCTCGGCGCCGGAGGTGGTTGCTACTTCCAATTGAAGATCGTCGTTTATCGACGTTTCTTCGGCATCATCTGCTTGCTGACGGCGCCCTTCATCTTCACACTCAAGGTTCAGATAAGAAGAGATATCATCTTCTTCTTCTCCGGTCGGCACAAAAGGAATATCGCCTTTTATGATGCCGAACATATGGTCTTCAGCCTCCGGATCATAGTTGTCCAGAATCGGGTCAGCTCTATCGTCCGCCATATGTCAGTCCTGAAAACATGTAGTCAAAACAAATTAATTAAGTGAACAAGGGCGGTGGCGGTGGCGAAAGGGCGGTGGCAAAAGGAGAGGGCGAGGAAGGGGTGGGAGAGGGTGTCGCGGCGGATTCATCGGACAAGTGCCGTGGCGAGGGGGGGAAGGGCGACGTGAACCGGTTGGGCAAACGAGAGACGGCGCGGTCTCGTGCGCGCGCGGCGGCGCGCGGCCAGCGTCTCGTTGTGCGTGCACGGGCGGCGACGACTTACGGCGGCGGCCGGGCGGAGGTGGCGGTTATAAGTTACAAAGTTTTAAGTTTTTTGTTATAAGTTACAAAGTTTTAAGTTTTTTTTGTTAAGTGTATAGTTAAAATTAAAACTAATTAATCCTGGCGGTGGCGAAAGGGGGGCGGTGGCGGTGGTAAAAGGGCGGTGGCTGTGGCGAAAGGGCGGTGGCGAAAGGGGGGCGGCGATGGCGAAAGGACGGTGGCCCTCACCACACCCCCTCCGTATACGCGCGGGGTCGGTGTGTGCATGCATGTCTCTCTCTCCATCTCTAAAAAAACAAAAAAAGCGCCGCCCCCTCCGTATACGCGCGGGGTACCGGGTTTGACGTCGTTATTAAGTTTGACGCGCGGGGTACGTACCGGTTCCGTTTGACGCGCGGGGTACCGGTTCCGTAAAATAACTAATTCATGTTAAGTTATTTTTTTGTTAAGTTAATTATTTATTTGTTAAGTTAATTTTTTCTTAAGTTAATTATTTATTTGTTAAGTTAATTATTTATTTGTTAAGTTACAATTTAATTAAGTTACAAATTTAATTAGTTAAAAAAAACAAAAAAAACAAAAAAAAACAAAAAAAAGTGGGCCAGGCGCCCCTGGCCCTTCTCTCTCCTTGCTCTCTCTGTGCAGCGCCGCCGAGAGCGCGCAGCGCGCGCGCGGTGACTGCCGGCGGCCGGGATCGAGAGGGGCGGCAGCGCGTGCAGGCGCGACGCGTGTGGAGTGCGGCGGCGTCGGCGAGTGCGGGGCGGGCGCGGCGAGTGCGGCCGGCGGCGCATGCAGCCGGTGAGTTGGGGCGCGCGCTTACGTCAGAAGGGCGCGGCGAGAAATCGTCGACGTACGGGGGATGCGCGCGGCAACGGCGGGGCGGCGGCGTCGTTGGCGTCGGCGGCTCGGGCGCGGCGACGGTCGGCGGCTCGGGCGCGGCGACGGTCGGCGGCGGTGGATCGGGGCAGGGCTTCGCTGCAGATTCGTTCGCGCGGAGAAGAAGAGGAACTGGCCGCTCAGGTGTCGCGCGCGTATTTATAACCCACACCTTTAGTCGCGGTTGGGGAGGCGACCCGCGACTAAAGGGTACCCTTTAGTCGCGGTTGGCCAGACCAACCGCGACTAAAGGATTTTTTCGCCGGGTTTTTCGTTCCCGCGCGCAACGACCTTTAGTCGCGGTTGGCCATGCCAACCGCGACTAAAGGTATTTTTCAAAATACTTTTCTTTTTCAAAATCTTAAAAATACAAATAATATATCAAAAAAATCAGAAAAATAAAACTAATTCATTTCAAAATTTTAAAAATACAAATAATATATCAAAAAAATCAGAAAAAAAAACTAATGCAATTCAAAATCTTAAAAATACAAATAATATATCAAAAAACTAAGAAAAATAAAACTAATTCAATTCAAAATGTTTAAAATACATATAATATATCAAAAAATTCATAAAAATAAAACTAATTCAATTCAAAATCTTAAAAATACAAATAATATATCAAAAAAATCATAAAAATAAAACTAATTCAATACAAAATCTTAAAAATACAAATAATATATCAAAAAATTCATAAAAATAAAACTAATTCAATTCAAAATCTTAAAAATACAAATAATATATCAAAAAATTTAGAAAAATAAAACTAATTCAATTCAAAAATTTAAAAATACAAATTATCAAAAATTCATAAAAATAAAACTAATTCAATTCAAAAGTTCGTTGGCCCCCTCTTCCCGCCTCTTTCCGCCGACCCCCTCTTCCCTCCTCGTCTTCCCGCCATTTCTTCCCTGTCTTCCCGCCTCTTTCTTCCCGCCAATTGTTTCCCGCCAATTTCTTCCGGCCTCTTTCTTCCCGCCAATTTTTTCCCGCCAATTTCTTCCCGCCACTTTCTCCCCGCCTCTTTCTTCCCGCCTCCTGTCTTCCCGCTCCCATTTTTCCCGCCATTTGTCACTACATATAGGTAGCCCGGCTTGGCCAGCATCACATCTCTACAATCTCTCATCACTCTCTCATGGCTTCCACCGCACCCACTCTAACCTACCGGCAGGTGGAGGAGCTTTGCGCCTCGAACTACCCTTGCCCTCCGGGCTACCGCGTCCCTGCCGGCTGGAGCCTAAGCGCCGGCGGCGTGCCGGTCCCTCCCGTCCCTCAGGGTACTGCGCGCCGGGCGGCCATCACGAACCACTACTACCTCGACCTCACGCCGGAGCAGCGGATGAATCCTCGCTGGCATCCCGATAACCAGCATACTTGGGACGCCTTCTTCATCAATCGGCGTGAGAGGGCGCTCGCCAGGTATGAGGAGGACGGTCTGCCTCCTGGAAACTTCCAAGAGGCCGGCCGTCGGCTATGGTGGTACGGCCGGACTCCGCGAGCGTCATGGACTACATCACGGCCGGCGATATCCCCCGCCTGCGCTACCCTCGGTTCGAGCCACGAGCGCCGCCCGACGACGGCGACGACGGCAGCGACGATGACGCCGGCAACTTAGAAGGCGACGACTACCGGTACAATGGCGGCGACTATGAAGACTACGAGTATGCATATTATACGCCTAGGCAGGAGTATGACTAAATCACTCCAAATTTCATGTATGTAGGAGTATGACTTAGTCACTCCAAATTTCCTATATGCGGGAGTATGACTTAGTCACTCCAAATTTCATGTATGCGGGAGTATGACTTAGTCACTCCAAATTTCATGTATCATCGGTGCTATCTCGAGTCAATTGAATCATTCGAAAATGGACACCAAACACATCACGGGTAATATAATTCACATGATTCATTCAACAAAGTTTGGTACAATAAATTATTACACATCATTTCTTCCCTTGTGTCCCTGCTTGCTTACGATTGTGCCGTATCCATGGAGCATCCTCATCATTTAACTTAATGCTTGGGTCGGTGTTCACTTTGAAGGGCGGAATTTCAGCAAACATATTATAATCTTCGACATGTCTGTCTTGTCCTCCACTCCCACGATGTTTCTTTTCCCTGAAAGAACAATGTGGCGCTTTGGATCATCGCATGATGTACTGATCGTTTTCTTATCTTTCCGTTTCCTCGGTTTGCTACTCATGTCCTTCACATAGAAAACCCGAGCGACATCTTTCGCTAGGACGAATGGCTCGTCAAGGTAACCAAGATTGTTGAAATCCACCATTGTCATTCCGTATTGCTGGTCCACCTTTACCCCACCTCCTGTTAGCTTGAACCATTTGCACCGGAACAAAGGGACCCTAAAGGAGGGTCCATAGTCAAGTTCCCATATCTCCTCTATGTAACCATAATATGTGACCTTTTGCCCATTCTCGGTTGCTTGCATCAAAGCGGACACCACTGTTTTGGTTGGTGCTCTTTTTATCTTGGGCGATCGTGTAAAATGTATTCCCATTTATCTCGTACCCTTGGAAAGTCGTTATAGTCGAAGATGGTGTCTTGGCCAACATGTACAGCTGATCTACAACCTTATTGTCACTCATTAAATGTTTTCTCAACCAACTGCCGAAAGTCTCCATGTGGGCCTTCCTAATCCAGGATTCGGGCTTCCCGGGGTTGTCCGAGCGTAAAATATTCTTGTGTTTCTCAAAGTACGGAGCCACCAAGCTGGAATTGGTCGAACCTGTGTGGTGTGCTTCGGTCGGAGAATGGCCGTCCATACATATCATTGATTTCCTTCCGATCGTGCCTTTTCCACTTAGTCTCCCCTCGTGCCGCGATCGAGGAAGACCAATCGGCTTAAGGTCGGGAACAAAGTCAACACAAAACTCAATTACCTCCTCATTTCCATAGCCCTTGGCGATGCTTCCTTCTGGCCTAGCACGGTTACGAACATATTTCTTTAATACTCCCATGAACCTCTCGAAGGGGAACATATTGTGTAGAAATACAGGACCGAGGATGGAAATCTCATCGACTAGGTGAACCAGGAGGTGCGTCATAATATTGAAGAAGGATGGCGGGAACACCAACTCGAAACTGACAAGACATTGGATCACATCGTTCTGTAACCGTGGTAGAACTTCTGGATTGATTACCTTCGAGAGATTGCATTGAGGAATGCACATAGCTTCACAATGGCTACTCGAACATTTTCCGACGAGAGCCCCTCAAAGCAATCGGAAGCAATTGCGTCATAATCACGTGGCGGTCGTGAGACTTCAGGTTTTGGAACTTTTTCTCCGCCATGTTTATTATTCCCTTTATATTGGACGAGAATCCTGACGGGACCTTCATACTGCTCAGGCATTCAAAAAAGATGACCTTCTCTTCTTTGGTCAGAGCGTAGCTGGCATGACCTTGAAACCGTTCCGGATGCTGGTCATCAGGGTCTTTCAAACTTTGCTGGTCCTGCCGTGCTTCCTTTGTATCATTTGACTTCCCATACACGCCCAAGAAGCTTAGGATGTTCACGCAAATATTCTTCGTAACGTGCATCACGTCGATTGCGGAGCGGACTTCTAGGACTTTCCAATATTCTAGCTCCCGAATATAGATTTCTTCTTCCACATGGCTACGTGCCCGTCGGCTCCCTTCGGAACCGATTGTCCGCCAGGACCCTTTCCAAAGATGACTTTCAAACCCTTGACCATATCAAATACCTCAGCACCGAGTGTGTTCCGCGGGCTTCGGCCGGTGATCTGCCTTGCCGTTGTAATGCTTGCCTTTCTTTCTTACTCGGATGACCTTTCGGAAGAAATCGACGATGCCCAAGGTACACGTTCTTCTTACAATTTGGCAAATGTACACTTTCGGTCTCATGTAAGCGAGTGCGTGCATGCATTGTATCCCTTATTTGACGAGTCCCGAAAGGTTACTAAGAGCAGGCCAATCGTTGATGGTTACGAAAAGCAACGCTCGTAGGTCAAATTCCTCTTCTTTGTGCTCATCCCACACACGGACACCAGGTCTGCCCCACAGCTGTAAAAGTTCATCAACTAATGGCCTTAGGTACACATCGATGTCGTTGCCGGGTTGCTTCGGACCTTGGATGAGCACCGGCATCATAATGAACTTCCGCTTCATGCACAACCAAGGAGGAAGGTTGTAGATGCATAGAGTCACGGGCCGGGTACTATGGCTGGAGCTCTGCTCGCCAAAAGGATTCATGCCATCCGTACTTAGACCAAATCTTATGTTCCTTGCGTCGGCTGCAAAATCTTTGAACTCTCTCGTCGATCTTTCTCCATTGCGTTCCATCCGCGGGGTGTCTCAACTCCCCGTCCGACTTACGGTCCTCTTTGTGCCATCGCAACAACTTGGCATGCTCTTTGTTCCCGAACGGACGTTTCAACCGTGGTATTATAGGAGCATACCACATCACCTTGGCGGGAACCCTCTTCCCGGGTTTCGGCCCTCAACATCGTCACCGGGGTCATCGCCTCCGATCTTATAACGCAATGCGGTGCATACCGGGCATTCATTCAAATTCTCGTATTCACCGCGGTAGAGGATGCGGTCGTTGATGCATGCATGTATCTTCGGAACCTCTAAACCTAGAGGGCGAGACAACCTTCTTTGCTTCGTACGTAGTGGCGGGCAACTCGTTATTCTTTGGAAACATATTCTTCAACATTTTCAGCAAGTTTTCAAATGCCGAGTCAGCTACACCTGCCTGTGCCTTCCATCTCAGCAAATCCAGGTGTGCAGCCCAGCTTTTTCGGACCATCATCGCATCCGGGTACGAGCGCCTTCCTGTGATCCTCTAACATGCGATCCAAATTCTCCCTCTCTTTTTCAGTTTCGCAGCGTCTCCGTGCATCAGCAATGGTCCGACCAAGATCATCAACGGGATCATCACGTGCCTCTTCTTCACCTTCCCCTTCACCTTCCCCTTCACCTTCAGCATCCTCCATGAAAGTATCACCGAAATGAGAAAGATAGCTTTCATCATTGAAATCATCCCCTTCTTCATCTTCTTCCATTATAACCCCTCTTTCTCCATGCTTGGTCCAACAATTATAGCTTGGCATGAAACCGTGCCGAAGCAGGTGCATGTGAACATCTCTTGAGGAAGAGTAACCCTTCTGATTCTTACACTTAACACATGGACAGATAACAAAACCCTCCTGCTTGTTCGCATTAGCCACTACGAGGAAATCTTTCAAACCCGTACTGAACTCGCCGGAGAGTCTGTTACCGTACATCCATTGCCGATTCATCTGCATTATTATAATATAAAATATATAATTAACCATGCATCATGCATTTGTTAAACTAACTAGCTACAAACAATATAAATTAAACAATGAACTACACACACATGCATATTTTATCAATGACACATCAAAGGTTCAAGTTGCTAACCGCGATCGAGGAGGAAAAAATAAATGAGAAAGCTCAAGTGTGACTCCAACACTTCATATCATGTTTGTTTCATGCTCTTGGGGCATTTCATCAAACACCTTATGTGCATAAGAGGAACCAAAAGCAAACCTAACACTCACTTGTGAAGTTTGTGAAGAGAATGGCTCCAAATGGCTAAGTGTTGGCTGCTGGATGGGTATATATAGGGGAGGGGCTTTAGTCCCGGTTGGCCTGGCCAACCGCGACTAAAGGCCTTCGAGCACCTTTAGTCGCGGTTGGGCTGGCCAACCGCGACTAAAGCCCCCACGTGCACCAGCTGGCCACCGTGCGCCCTGGGCCCAGGCCTTTGGTCGCGGTTCGCCACACGAACCGCGACTAAAGACCCCATTAGTCGCGGTTCCTTTACCTTCGCGACTTATGGGGCTTCCCGGAAGCCTGTTTTTCCACCAGTGAAATTTTGCTTTCTGGAATTCTCTAACTTTCTTTTTATTGAAATTTGGGGTGTTACAGGCTTGCAGGCGCAATCTTACCCTTCTTGATTCTTTACGAAGTGGCTAAGATTGAGGGAGGGTGTTAGACATATATAGTAGCTGTATATGTATGTCATACCGTATGTGGTTGTATTTGTATCTTGTATACCCATATATATATATGAGATAGGCCTCTTCCTTTGGAGTAGTGCCGGTTCCCCCAAATCATTATTTCCTACAGAATACGACCTGTCGGTGCAGCTCATCGTGGCGCTTCAAACCCGAAGCTCAAGCTCAACATCAAGAAGAACGTCGATGTCTACAGGTCCCTCCTTCGCGATCTCGGCGGTGAGAGCGACGAGGCTGCGGCGCAGGGTGGCAGCGAATCGGATTGCCAGAGAGGAGTTGGGTGTGGACGATGGCGCTGAAACCTATGACCATGAGGAGGAGGAGGAGAAGACCATTGCCCACAAGGAATTAACGGATATGTACGTCAAAGCTAGCGAGGTGGACGATCGCTACAAGGAATTCAATGAGATAGTGTGGGTGCACTATGATCCCAACCTCGACCGTTGCGCGTCTGTGGCGCAACTTGGAGAAGGAGCTCGGCGATAGAGCCGACGCTGTCACCTCTGGGGCATTCGAGTACACATATGCTCCATTTATGTCAACACACCAATCACTTCGCGCAAGTTCTTTGCAAAAGAACTAATTAGCGTACAAGATTGATAGATATGAATCGGAAACAACATACTTATACTCCTATAGCGAGGATTGTGAATGTCGCAACCAGATCTGCAATTCTCTTTTTATATTTATTTAAGGAAACTAGAAGAACTGTATGTGTACTAGCACTATACCCGCGCGTTGTTGCGGAAGTGTAAAATTATTTACATATAACATCTGAAATATGATTGCACTGTTACCAACAATCTTCAATCCATCATGTAGAGCACAAGGACTTGCAATTGAGCCGTGATCTTGGGTCGATAAACTCGAGCCCTTTTCTGTATGTTTCTTCAACATGTCTAGTGGGCTCCTGTTTTTTTATACGGTAGATAGTTTTGAATGTTTTTGTTCATATTGCAAGCCAGCCCGTGCCGAGCTGATTGTTCTCAGCTGTTAGAAATTTATGCTTTGTGAATGGTTCTTTTACAATTGACCTATGTATTTCGTGAATGAAATAAGCCGCTAGTTCTAATTCTGTCTTGGAAAAAATTGGCATGCCTACAAGCTTTATCGGCAATTGATTTTACATTGAAGTGTAGGAGATGGTATTAGTGTTGACTACATGGTTTGTCGCATGTTCTCTTACTGAAATTATGTTTGTGATTTCATGCATATCTTGTGAGTATGAAACGTTTTTGCAAAGAATAATAATGTTGTACCACTTTCTCCAAGCACCCGATTCTCACTTTTTTTTTTAGCTTTTTTCCCAATGCCACTGTTGTATCTAGATGTCGGTGTGCAGGGGGTCGAGGAAGTTGTCGTGTTAAGGATGCATCAGAAACTGGTAATGCGACTGGTCATGGCGGAGACGCTGCCTGCCTGCTTCTAATTCCCTACCTCACCAGGAACATCTCCACTGCAGAATTGCTTACAACGCACACAGCTGCTCCTTCATCGAGTAGGTTAAAAATTCAGGAAATTGTTTATAGCTACTTGTGGACAGAACGGCGTGGAAAATTTAGAGACGCATCTAAATAGTAATAATCAGCAACATCTAGTACGCCAGATTAAAACCATTTATACGGATGTAAGTCTAAGATTACACTAAGCGATTGAATTGACTCCGTGAACACCGACAACCAATCGCCACTACTGATCTGCCGATCACTGTACCACACAACGACCGCATGCAAATGTGCATGATTCATCAGTAAGATTTCAGAAAGAAAGGAGATGAAGGCCTGAACCACACATACCTCGTTGACCGTCACCGTAGCCTACGAGCGAGTTAAGGAGGAGGGCGGCTCGACGAACATGGACGCCAAAAATCCGTACAGTCGCCTCTTCCTCCAGCGCCCACGCCCACGTTATGCTCGCGTTGTTTGTGTCGCCGCCGTCATGACTCTCCGGGATTGCTTTTCTCCGGCCCTCACATCTTCTTTTCGCGGGACTGATTTTGTGTGCTCAAGACCAGTCTTGGTGTACATCGTTTCCTCGATAAACTCTGGAAGAGAAATAGAGTTCCCGTTCGACGTACTCATGGCGACGGTGGCGTATATATACAAGCAGAAAGAGCATCGACTCTTATGCTAGTACGTACGCCAGACGATGAAGATTACAATGCATGCACCAGTTAGCTATGTTTCAATTGTTCTACAATCATCACTCTGCCCTACCCGTATACTAGTAAATGATATCACTTATTGCCGTCCCTGAACTTTGTGGTTCCCTCAGCTTTCGCTTCTGCCCATTCTTCCAAATATCCTTTCACACGATCATTTCGAAGAATAGTACTTGAGATGAGCTCACCGGTCACGGGACAAATATGCCCGTTCTTCTTGAACCAATCTTTGAGAACACGTCGCTCAAACGTCTACAAGATAGAAAACTTTATATATGACCCTTAGTTAACTGCTCAAATTGAAATGCAGTAAAAAGTAGTAAAACAGATTACCTTTCCTGTAGCTATTGTGACAGGGTCCACCATCAGCTCACAGGATAAGGGACAGAGGAGGTACTCGGGAACTTCACAACCCTCGCTATACTCATTCTTTTGCTTCTCATTATTTAATTTGTCCATTGCCACCATGAAGAGTGAACTGGACTTGCGCCGGGTCCCTGCCGTAGCTTAAAGTGATTACGAGAGGCCAGCCTCTCTTGCTGGCGCAATCCTCGCAATTTCCGGACAAGTTTCACATCAGTCCACTCCCTTCTCTCTGACGATGAGATGGTCTCCCCACAAAATTCAGCATCCAAAGGATACGGAATTCCCTGCAGTTTTTTTTCATCAAACACATGGGTCTTAGCAGTTTATATTAAAGTTTAAGTGATCATCTAACGAAATATGATGATATCATTTTACATGTAAGATCTTAAAGTATATACTTACATCGTCATCATCAAGAGACCACTTGACCGCAAGCTCATTAGGCAGACAGTTATCTTTCTGTGAAATGCACCACTGCTCGTATGATTGATTAAGAGACTGCAATCGAAGGATCAAAATATGGTTAATGGATTAATCCAAATAGTTGGATAATTTTAGAACATAATAAGCAAATTGAAAATCACATTAGACAAAAAGAATCATGACCACTACTAGCTTTTTTAAACAGAAAACACCGAACTTTATCTCGCAGAAGTGCTCATTACTACATACTTAGAATCTACATCTGAGCGACAGTTTAATGGTATCCCTCTCTCGATTTCAATATAATCGGTGGGATACAATATTCTTGTAAATAAAATGGTGAAACAAGATAATCAGCATACATCTATGTGTCTCATAAAGGCGGAATATTCATTCAGTGTGAGGCGACGTTCCCGTCGATAGCGAGGCGCCTGTGGTGACTTCGTCAATTTTCAAGATCCAATCTGCCGGCTCAGTCTTCCGGAGGTGCTCATAGGGGTAGGGTGTGCGTGTGTGCGTTCATAGGGGTGAGTGTATGCGCGTGTATGTGAGCGTCTGCGTTTGTACTGTGTTTCTCAAAAAAAAAGAAAAAAGATAATCAACATACATGGAACGCAGGAATAAACTATTGAAAGAAGGCCTTTGTTTTTCTCCCCAGTCCCCATGTTTCAGCACTCCAGAAACAAAGATTACACTATGGCACAACAGAAACATCTACTCCTACATTGTTAAGAGTTTATGAATTGCCATAATATGATAATGATAAAAAAAATCTATGAGAACTTGCAAAAAAAAGTACAAACCTGATTACAGCTATGGCAATTCAAACTAGAGCAGAAAGTGCAGTTATTTTAGTATGATGCTGAAGACATGAAGTTTAAAGTTTACATTTTCTTCAGCAACAAGTTTATTTGATATTTATAAGACAGTTAACTAATTAATATGATGGAATTAGGAGAAAATTTTAAAGCATATTGAATACGCAGTTATTATATAGCTGATCCCATGAAAATTGTAGTAAGAATGTAAACTTAAATTTAGCAAGTCAAGTCAAGTCAAAGAGGGAAACTCTATGACACTAAATAGTTGTGGATATATAGCCGTTATCACTATCCATCATTACTACTTTATAAAAAATCGACGATAATATTTCGCTAATTATTGATCGGTGACTACATGAACTTTGTTGCCTCGGCACCCTTTTGTTTTTTTGAAAGAAAATGATCAATTATAGTTAATATGACACGTCTAACAGAACATACACAACAGTAAGTTCTTGCACAAATGGTAAACAAAATGCACAAAGAAAATTCCTCATCCGAGTAATGACAAGAAATAAAACGGCATAACATGAGGTAACCAGAAGAAGACATGAAGTTTTATTAGAACTGAGATGGAAGCAACAATCAACTATCCCAAGATTCAGAGAGTGCAGCACTTACATTACCGTGAGGCCATTTGATAGCTACCTCATGAGGGAGTCTTATGGGCTCCACTTTCTTGTGTGAGTGGTTAATAAGGCCAGTCATTGACTCATCAGTAACCATTCTTCTGTGAAATGAATCACTGTTGGTGTGGTTGGGAACAGTGAGTGATTGGGGCAAGGAGTGACCAGTAAATGGGTCGACATTCTTCTGTGAAATGAACCACTGTTGGTATGGCTGATCAGCAGTCTGCAATCAAGGAAAGCAAAATAGTGTTACTGGGTAAATCTAAACCGTGAGAAATGAGCAGAAAACCATTGTGTAGAAAAACCCTAGCCGCCTCCGGGTCGCACCCGAGGCGACCCCGGGGCGACCGCGCCGCCGCCACCAAACCCCGCCCTCCCCGCGTCCCTCTACCCCCGCTGCCGCCGGAGGAGGCCGTCCCACGGCGGACGGCGGCGGCGGGAGGCCTCCCTCCTCCCTCAAATCCAAAATCCACTCGAAAAATCCTCCCCCAGGTCTCGATCCATCCATGCCGCGTCCCGTCGGCGTCCTCGGCGCTCTGGCGTGCTGCTCCTCGACGGCACACTGCCGGCGCCGTCCTCGCGCAGGTGGACGCGCGCGGCCTGACCCCTCCGCTCGCCAAGGCGTCGACGCCACCGCCGTGTGGCCTCTGCCCCCGCCTCCCGTCCGTCAAGCTGCTGGGCGAGCACGCCTCCTCCCCGCCTCGACCCCCTGGGGACGCGGCTTGGCCCACTGGACCTTGCGCCAGCCGGCGGCTCCCCGCCCCTTCTGATGCTGCTCTCTGCCGCCGCCCTCTGTGCTCGGCCAGGGCCCTTCTCCGGCGTTTTCCGGCCCCTCGCCCTCGCCCATGGCTGTCCGGCCGTCGATCCCGGCGCGCGCGGCATGACTCGGCTAGGCCCATGGCGCCCCTGGGCCCTCTGCAGTTCGGCCGCCCCGGTGGCTCGTGTCCACCCCCTGGCCGCGGTTCTTGCTGAGTGGGGGAGGTTGGCCCGCCCCGATGTTGTGGTGCAGGTGCATATCCGGGCGAAAGCCTGCGGACGACGACGCCGCGGGCATCGTGCTCCTCAGTGGAGGCGTCCTGTTGGCTCTGTGCTCCTCCCGTACACGCTTGGGGCGGCGTCTGCCTCTTGCTTCCAGCTGGCCACCTGCTAGCTTTCATGTGGGATCAGGTTCTTGTCATGGTGGCTCCGACAGAGCCGCCTAGATGTTCCGGGGTGGCCTTGGCAGGTGTCGCCCTTCGACCACGGGGTCGGCACACCGGTGTCGTCGCCCCAATCTCGGCTATCCGACGCCCTTCGACTGTGCTTGGTCTCGGCAGCACATTGCCCTTCGGCTTCTCCGGCGGCACACCGGTGTCGTCGCATGGTCTCGACTATCCGACGCCTTTCGACCGTGCCGGGACGCTTCTTGGTGTGCCTCTGTAGGTGTCCAAGTATTCCACTACTTGCTCCCTTGGTCTGCCTGCTCGCGGTGTAGTTCTCACCGGAGATCCTCGTCTGGCGGTTGGCTTGAGGTCCTCGAGATGGCCCCTAGTTGTGGCTTTGGTCGGTTCGTGCTAGTGGCATGACTTGTTTCTGCGTCGCCCTTCGACCATGGGGTCGGCACACCGGTGTCGTCGGCCCAGTCTCGGCTATCCGACGCCCTTCGACTGCGCTTTGGTCTCGGTTTCTGCAGGTCCTTTGTCATTGCCCGTCGCTCGCCATGCCAAGTCGTAGGGGTCTTCCTTTGAGGTGCTGACCTCCCGGGGGTTTCGGTTGGCTTCGAATGCTAACCTTCCCTTCCCTTTGTGTTCCCTTTGTGTTCCCTTTTTCTAGTTTTTGTTTTTTTTTGTACTCTTCTTCCCTGTATCCCCCTGTATTTCCCTCAAGCTGTTTGTAAGAACATGGGCCTTCAAGGCTACTTTCGTGGAATGCAACAAGCGGTGGGATTCCCCCCCCCCTAAACCTCGAAAAAAACCGTGAGAAATCCCAGTAAATAATCAGTGAAGCGAAAAATAGTTTAGACGGATAGATTAAAATAGTTGATCATAGACAATAATGACCAACCTAGCATTCTGGAATAAGAAAAGGAAATACAGGCTACTTAGAACCTACACTCATGCAGCCATTTGATGAATGCAAGCATTAGCAATTTAGCATCTACCTGTCAGTTTCAATGTACGTCGTGGGACATATCTCTCTTCAAAAGAAAATGGTGAAACAGGATACATAGCATAAACAGAAATGCACAAAAAAAAAAAGAACAAGAACAAAAAGTCTTATATTTTTTGGTCCCAAGTTTCTGCTCTTCAGAAACAATATGTCATGGGGCATCAGTAAATGCCGGTTACATCCCAGGATACAACTGTGCAAAACTACATCACAATGGAAACATATATGATATTTAACAGCTTGCGAATATCACAATTTATCAAATAACTTACAAACTCAAGTACAGATATGGAAAGTCGAACCGATACACACAGCAGGAAGTGCAGGTTATCTTAGTATGACCCAGGAGAATATAAGCTTGCACCTTTTCTTTCAACGCCCCACCATCAACTTGAATATTATATGAGATAGTAACTGTAACTATGATGCAATTCAAGAGGAAAGTACATCGATAACCGAACTACCCTGTCTGAGATGATGATCCCATGAATATGAGTCTCAACTTACACTAGTCAAGACAGAGAAGAGAACGTCATGATACTAATAATAATACTGGAAAGTTCAATCTTGGTCATGGATAGCTGCTATTGATACTCATTATTAGTAGTTTTAAGGAATTAAGACTAGTATTTCATTGATTAGTGATTGGTGAATAGAGCAATTTGCTTGCTTCAAAGCCATCTCCCCCTTTTGGCAGAACATGAGTTATTTTTGCCGAGCATGCCAGGGAACATGTCTTTGTATTGAGAACAAGGCGCAGAACATGAGTTATGAAGAACAAAATTGAAACATGCATCCAGTAGAAAATACAGGGTAATTCATTTGGTGTAAAACAAAACAATGGCGAGATCTTGTGGCTTACATATCCAGAAGCTAATATAACAGTATCATCCATTACTCCTCCATGCAGTGGATCAGCCTATCAAGACAGCATAATTGTGTAATTAGTATTGGTAAAGAGGGAGAGATAGACCGATAAATTTGATTTTACGCAAGATAGACCGATAAATTTGATTTTACGCAAGTGTCATAAATGATAAAGTAGCAGAGACGGCATTATGAACTCCGATTGAATGCTACTGTTACACGTGAATACATGATAATATTGGACTCGGAATAACAAGAAATGGAAAGAAAATTCGTTTTCAGTAATAGCACGAGAGATTTTCCACTGGGATTTCTTCGGTATGATCTCTAAAAGACCTATTTGCAACGACCACTTGAGCAGTGATCACCATCTACCGTTCAAAAAAAACTGATCACCCTGTAGCATTGTGTTGTGTTAAGGCAATTATATGGCAACAGCCAGCAGGAACTACACAGCAAGAAGTTCTTGCACAGAGATAGAAGAAAGAACTTACAGGCAGTTCATCATCCGAGCAACAGCAAGAAAGAAGCACAAGAACAGAGGGGGCGGGCAGCAGAAGACAGGATTGGAAAAGGAATTCCAAGAATCAGAGTCTCAGAGACCGTGGCACTTACATCAGCATAAGGCCATTTGGTGGCGAAATCGCGAGGGGGTTTCGGGGGCTCTACCTTTTCGTGGGAGAGGTCCATGAGGCCGGTCATTGCCTGCTCCATCTCGGCGAACGGTGCCACTTCTTGGGTGTCACACGCGGCGCCCTCTTGGCCAACGCCAAGAACCTTCTTGGTAGCCTGCCGCACACCTGGCCAGAATCTTGACGGTGATGGCGGTGCGGAGGCGGAGCTCCCTTGTCCGGCTTCCGTGCGACGCCTGGCCCTGGCCTCCTCTTCTATTTCCTTCTAGACATTGCGAAGGCGCTCTTCTTCCAAGAACGCGTCCGGCGAGCTCGTGGAGCCCAGGGAGGCTGGCCTCGCTCCAGGAGGCGTGCTCGTCCCGCCTCTGGTTCTTCTTTCCCGCATGGTTGCTTCTTGGTTTCTTGCGGTGGTTTGGAGCTCTTGGATTGCTGCAGCCCGCCGTGGGTTCTTTCTTGTTTTGATCGTGGGAGGGAACGTATGATCTCAAGGTGTTAGTTGGAGGAGAGAGGGATTGGCCTTTTATTGTCTTGAGACCTTCCGAGGTCGTATGGCTGCTTGGGTGTGCAAACTGCTGGACTTGTCTCCCCTATTCTTTCTGCTGCTTCCAGTAGGAATGTAGGTCGGTATCATGTCTTGAAGGAATTTTTTGAACTGTGTCAGATGATGCACTTCGATAGGCGCCAGTTCCAACCAATTCAATACTCCAGTTGCCATCAGTCCAGGTAACCAGGTAGTACATGTCTGCAGCACAGACCACCTTCTCTGAACCTGAACGCAATGCTGCGGAGGCATCAACAAGAGCCAGCCACTCACCCCATGGCGACAGGGATCCCTCATGTCGGTGCAGCTTCCGTTGAGTAGGGCATTGTCTCCAAACTCACTTATGGCCAGCTCCCCTCGAATGCTTCACTACACTTCTCCACTGCTTGGGCATTTGATCGAACGCGGCCAACGCCCGCCCAGAATCGCGCCTCCCTTCCGGGCATTTCGTCGAGCATCTGCGCCTCGCCAAACCGCGCGCAGAAGCAGCTCGGCTCAGCTCACAGAAAGTCATCGAGAAGCAGGAAGGGACGACCCGGCCCACCATCTCGTCGCAGAGGTAATGGAAGTCTGGAACTGGACCTGGGATAGCACGGCGTGGGCCTGTCATGACCGCAGCTTCCAAGGCCGGCACCCGGAGCACTTGTGCAAGGAAGAACGGATGGCCGGTTTGCTTTTGTGGCCATGGCCGTGGTCGTCGCAGAGGTGTGCGCCCTTGGGTCGCCACCGGCACAGTGGATCGCCCGCGTCCGCGTGGATGCAGTCCCGCCGCAATCGACGCAGCCGTCGTCCATCGCTATCGCGGTAGATACTGGATGGGAAGTAGGGGAAGGGCATGGGCGAGATGGAGGAATCCAGGAAGGGAGACCAGAACGAGGAGCGTCGTGTCTCGTGGGGATCGCAGAAGAGTAAGAAGGAAGAAGATGTGCAAGGTTGTGCTGGAGGGAGGAGACTGTCTGACGGTGGGAAGTTGCAGGCTTGCAGCTCTGCCTGTGAAGATCCGAGCGACTGGAGCACCTGAGTAGTATTTCTCACAAGACTATTTTTGAATTTTGTGGTAAGCCATTTCTAGGAGATGACACGTACACATCGACATTTTTGGAGTATTTCTTTAAAAATCGAATGTTCATGTAATTCGCAATGTATATACGTGTAATTTACACATACGTGTTAATAATGCATGGCACGTGTGATTTGTAACTCATGTTTTATACTGATTGTTAGTACAAGAAGGAAACACCAGCACTCAGCTGCAAATGGGCAATTCTAGAAATGATGGATGAAGGTCTCTTTGGAAGGAAATTGGAGAGTTCAACGGTTATAGGTTGTCAACTGAAACTGAAACTGTGAGTCAATTTTTGGTGCTTAGTCTACCGTGCACTCATAACCAGAAGAACGCTTTATGCTTGGGCTGACATGAACATTTCCAAATCTATTTGAAGTAGTTGGAGCAGGTTGAGTTTCAATTGATTTGTATGCCTTTCGAAAGGAAAAAAATTTATTGACTTCTCCAAACACAACTCCACACATCAATTGAACAACTCGACCAAGGTTGACAATAACAAAATACTAAGAATATGAAAACTGGACTTAGGAAAATGTGAGTGTTAAACAACTAACCGAAACCGTCGTTACAGGTTGCGTGTGCATTTGCAACAAAACATACATTCTTGTAGCATGTAAGAAAACATATGAAACACACAAACCACTAACCCTCCTTTAGCTAGAACTGACCTCGCCTCCTTGAGTTTGTCGGATCAACATCTCGGGTGGCTCCTAGTGCGGGCGTTCGAGATGGAACCCTAGGTGCCACCTCCGCCTCTTCTTCCCCTTCCTTGCTGCCTTCACCTGAGTGCACCGTCGACGAAGCCCGTGCGGTGCCAGTGGCATCTGGTCCTCCTCTACCCGGTGTAGCCTGATTTGATGGGATCTTGTGGTTTGCGGCGGGGCTCCATGGAGTGGCGACGAGCTTGACCAGTGGCATCGGCAATGGTGTGGCCTATCCTTGGGCGAAACGGTGCACGGTTTTCAGCTGGGGTGGCCGGATCCAGGGGAGTGATGCGGTGGCGATGCCATCCATAACGGTTAGCAGCAGCGTATGACGGTCTCCGAGGGTGGCTGGGGTCGTGGCGGCACAGGGTTGCAGGACACTGTAGGGATTTGTAGCATAGAAAACAAAAAAAAATCCTACCGCAAGAACGAATAACAAGCCAAGATCTAATCTAGTAGATGGTAGCAACAAGGTGAAGATCAACAAATCCTCGAAGATCGCTAAGCGTTAACGAGATAAAATCTTGTGCTGGATGTAGTCGATCACTTGCCGCTTTCAAAAGCGCGTAGAAGATCTTGATGGTGCCACAATCTGGCAGCACCTCCGCACTCGGTCACACGTACGGTGTTGATGATGACGTCCTTCTCCATGTTCCAGCAGGCAGCGGATGTAGTAGATCCTCCTCGGAAACCCGCCAGCACGACGGCGTGATGACGGTGGTGGTGGAGATCTCCGACAGGGCTTCGCCGTAAGCGCTGCGGAAGAAAGAGGGAGGAGGGAGTAGCTAGGGTTTGGGAGAGGGGGGCACTTGGGGCGCTGGCCTGGGAGCACCTTGGTGGTGCGGCTGGCTTGATGTGTTCAGCCCCTCTCTCTCCTCCTCCTCTATATATAGGTGGAAAACCTAGGGTTCCCCCAAAAATCACTTTGGAGTCCAACTCCCAAACTTACCAAAATTGAAAACCTAGAGGGAAAGGGATTTCTCCCTTTCCTTCTCTTGTTGGCTGGCCACCATGGTGGAGTCCCACTTGGTGGGTTGGCTAGGGCTGGTGGAGTTCCTCCGACCTGCCATAGTGAATTGTTTCGGATGATTCTAGAACCTTCTGGAACCTTCCATAAATTCACCGAACCAATTTCCAAACTTGGAACGTGACTTCCTATATATGAATCTTATTCTCCGGATCATTCTGGAACTCCTCATGGTGTCTTGGATCCCATCCGAGACTCCGAACAATATTCGAACTCCATTCCATATTCCATATCTACTTAAAACGACATCAAACCTTAATTGTGTCACCCTACGGTTCGTGAACTATGCAGACATGATCGAGACACTTCTCGATCAATAACCAATAGCGGGACTTGGAGAACCATAATGTCTCCCACATGTTCAACGATGATTTCGTGATCGAAAGAACCATTAACATACGATACCAATTCCCTTTATCGCGCAATATTTTACTTATCCGAAGTTTGATCGTCGGTATCTCTATACCTAGTTCAACCTCATTACCGATAAGTACTCTTTACTCATACCGTGATATGACATCCCTTATGAGCTAGTCACATGCTTGCAAGCTAGTTGGATGGCATTCCACCGAGAGGGCCCAAAGTATATATATCTGTCATTTGGATGGACAAATCCCACGCGCTTCAACCTATACTTTCCAAACACTTAATGCCACATTTATAACCAACCATTTACGAAGTAGGGTTTGGTGTCATCAAAGCATCCATCCGGTGTAGGTGATTAACATGATCTCATGGTCAAAGGATTAGGTTACTATGTATCTTAAAGCTTGAAGTACAACGAACTTAATGACTTGATCATATGCTACGCTTACTATGGGTGTATGTCCATCACAAAATTCACCTAATGATATGATCTTGTTATTAATAACATCCAATGTTCATGATCAGGAAACCATGATCATCTATTAATCAACAAGCTAGTTTAACAAGAGGCTTACTAGGGACTCTTTTATGTTTACAAAACACACAAGTATTAATGTTTCCGGTTAATACAATTGTATCATGGGATGTAAACATTTATTATGAACACTAAGATATAACAATAAACACTTTTATTATTGCCTCTTGGGAATGAAAGTGCATGGAGCACCCATGTGTGGTTTGGTAATTAATGACAATCCCTATGGACTAATGTTTGCATTGAGTTATATTTGTAGGTGTTGTCCATAGGCAATGCTTGAACCATATGTTGGCTTCAAGGTTGCAAGAAGAAGAAATTGATGAAGTATATCAAGTGTCAAGTGTTGTCCATAGGCAATGCTTGAACCATATGTTGACTTCAAGGTTGCAAGAAGAAGAAATTGATGAAGGATATCAAGTGTCAAGTATGTCTTGAAGATGAAGTTATCCCTCAAGTTACTTTAAGACATCAACATGATGAAGAATGAAGAAATGAAGTGCAAGTTCAAGATGAGCCATCTCGAAGAGATCCTTTGCTTGAGTCTTGCCATCCAAATGAAGAAGATCAAGTGTCAAGTATGTCTTGAAGATGAAGATTAAGTGAGCTCTCAAGGTTAACTTCAAGACATCAACGAAATGAAGTGCAAGTTCAAGATGAGCCATCTCGAAGAGATCCTTTGCTTGAGTCTTTCCATCCATATGGTGATCATGGATATGTGAAGAT